>NC_084744.1:289432-331932 GCF_033978785.1 Entelurus aequoreus
TATTATTATTATTATTATTATTGTGTGAATTTCCAAGAATTCACACATATAAAAATCTATTCAACTCTTCTTTTTTTCCGTACAAATTCCCTGTTTTCCCAAAAGTTCCAGGAATTCCACAATACAAATTCTCAATTCAAACTGTTACTACTTCAAATTTTTTTAACCGATTCCCAAAAATCCAACACCAACCCATTCATATAATTTAGGACAATTGTGCTAGTATCGATATTTAAAAAATGTCTTGGTTTTTACAAAATGTCCAGGAAATTTCCATGTACATAAATGAACAGCTGAGATAGGCTCCAGCACCCCCCGCACCCCAAAAGGGACAAGCGGTACAAAATGGATGGATGGATGGATTCATAGTTCTACAAACGTAGCTTGCGCTATATTCTCAAAATGTTGCACCATTTGAAACCTGATTCTGACCTTTCAACCATCCACCCACACTACTCTTCCGATACATCAAACGCAAAAATGTGTTTTCCCTTTCCCCAAATTCCTGGTTTTCCTAGAATTTCCCTCCATTGACAATGAATAGGCATTATACAATCTACTGCTTATTGTGGTTTTTCATTAAACACAAGCAGACACACCGAAATGGACGAGTTTGCTCACTGCAGGCGCTCCGAGTTGAAAATGTACTTCCTGATTGTTGCCTTAACTGGAAGTAAAAACCATCCATAGCGTTTCTACTCGTATGGATTCTTCATTCATCACTCTAAGCAACGTGTGTAAGTTTTACAATATAACTAAAACTATTCTTACTTTAGTGTTTTCATGCATATGTGTATGTGCTATCGTCGTTAGCATTAGCTAATATGCTAACACGTTTACGAGTGTCTGTGTTAGTATTATTAACTTACAATATCATTCTTTTTTTATTGTTCCACTTTCACAAATTTCTCAGTCAATTCCCCAAAACGTCAGCGTGGAGTCATTGAGTCTGTTTAGCTGATTGGAGAGCTAGCTTGCGCAGAGATATGACGATGACTTCTGTTTTGTTTGATCAGCCAATTTACATTTTACAGACACCGCCTGGAAACAATGAAGGTACGTAAATAAACATGTACAGAATATTTGTGTGTAAATAAGTCATTTCACAACGTATATATCTGCGACTTATGGTCCGGTGCAGCTAATATTTGGAAAAGTATGTTTTTTTTGTCAAATGTAGTGGTCGCAGCTTCTATACCAGTGCGCTCTATAGTCTGGCAAATACAGTAATTAACACTGGATTAGCATTAGCGATTTAACATGGCAATCTCAATTTGGCAATTGAAACTAAATCTAAGATGCACGTCACAATAAAAAACAACTGGTGTGTAATAAGTACAATACGTACAGTATACACACTTTGTAGGGGCTCAACGCAAGAAAAGACTGGCACATTCAACTAAATGGCAAAGACTACTTCCTGGCTAAGGCGACACACCGTGGTCTGTACTTCCAATGTCTTAGAATTACAACTGCATGCAAAGTCTCTTGTACAGTAGAGTACAGTACAGTAGAGTACAGTAGATTGCAGTAAAGTAGAGTACAGTACATTACAGTCGAGTACAGTACAGTAGAGTACAGTACAGTAGAGTACTTGCAAATGGGACGCAGAACTGAATAAAAAGAAGATAACCAGACAGCACCGCTCAGTGTCGACTATTAAACTAAATGAAAAAGAGATTTTCTGTCAACATTTAACTTGCATTAAACACATTCAGCCCCACCTACTAAGCTCCCACTTACCCGGTGGTGTGACTCCAGCACAGCAAGGCACAGGATGACTAAGCACTTCACCAATGAACTAATGACTAAGCACTTCACCAATGAACTAATGACTAAGCACTTCACCAATGAACTAATGACTAAGCACTTCACCAATGAACTAATGACTAAGCACTTCACCAATGAACGGGCGTCAGAGCAGCAGAAAACATTGAATGATGAAACAAAGACAAATTCTCAGGCTGCTGAAGCAAAGTACAAGTGACTACTCTTTCATAATCAAGTCACGGCTTTATTTGTCTCTGGGTGGTTGACCCTGATCCTTGCAGAAGCCAAGGGTCAAGGGGTCATCTATCGGGATTTCACTTGATTGTGCTTCTGATGTTTTCATAAAGAATACATGAGACCTTAGTATGAAGCAGCCATTAAGACTACTTGAGTACTATTCATGTGTGTACCAGTCCAGTGGTTAAGACTACTTGAATACTATTCATCAATCAATCAATCAATCAATGTTTATTTATATAGCCCTAAATCACAAGTGTCTCAAAGGGCTGTACAAGCCACAACGACATCCTCGGTACAGAGCCCACATACGGGCAAGGAAAAACTCACCCCAGTGGGACGTCGGTGAATGACTATGAGAAACCTTGGAGAGGACCGCATATGTGGGTAACCCCCCCCCCCCCCCCCCCCCCACCCCCCCTCTAGGGGAGACCGAAAGCAACGGATGTGGAGTGGGTCTGACATAACATTGTGAAAGTCCAGTCCACAGTGGATCCAACACATCAGCGGGAGTCCAGTCCACAGCGGGGCCAACAGGAAACCATCCCGAGCGGAGACGGGTCAGCAGCGCAGAGATGTCCCCAACCGATGCACAGGCTAGTGGTCCACCCGGGGTCCCGGCTCTGGACAGCCAGCACTTCATCCATGGCCACCGGACCTATGCAACTCCCCCTCGCAAGGGACAGGGGAGAAGAGGAGAGAAGAAAAGAAACGGCAGATCAACTGGTGTAAAAAAAGGGGGGGTCTATTTAAAGGCTAGATTATACAAATGAGTTTTAAGATGGGACTTAAATGCTTCTACTGAGGTAGCATCTCTAACTGTTACCGGGAGGGCATTCCAGAGTACTGGAGCCCGAATAGAAAACGCTCTATAGCCCGCAGACTTTTTTTTGGCTCTGGGAATCACTAATAAGCCGGAGTTCTTTGAACGCAGATTTCTTGCCGGGACATATGGTACAATACAATCGGCGAGATAGGCTGGAGCTAAACCGTGTAATATTTTATACGTAAGTAGTAAAACCTTAAAGTCGCATCTTAAGTGCACAGGAAGCCAGTGCAGGTGAGCCAGTATAGGTATATATATATATGTATGTATATATGTATATAAAGGTATATACAGTATAGGCGTAATATGATCAAACTTTCTTGTTTTTGTCAAAAGCCTTGCAGCTGCATTTTGTACCAACTGTAATCTTTTAATGCTAGACATAGGGAGGCCCGAAAATAATACGTTACAGTAATCGAGACGAGACGTAACGAACGCATGAATAATGATCTCAGCGTCGCTAGTGGACAAGATGGAACGAATTTTAGCGATATTACGGAGATGAAAGAAGGCCGTTTTAGTAACACTCTTAATGTGTGACTCAAACGAGAGAGTTGTTTTAGTAACACTCTTAATGTGCGACTCAAACGAGAGAGTTGTTTTAGTAACACTCTTAATGTGTGACTCAAACGAGAGAGTTGTTTTAGTAACACTCTTAATGTGTGACTCAAACGAGAGAGTTGTTTTAGTAACACTCTTAATGTGTGACTCAAACGAGAGAGTTGTTTTAGTAACACTCTTAATGTGTGACTCAAACGAGAGAGTTGTTTTAGTAACACTCTTAATGTGTGACTCAAACGAGAGAGTTGTTTTAGTAACACTCTTAATGTGTGACTCAAACGAGAGAGTTGGGTGGAAGATAATACCCAGATTCTTTACCGAGTCGCCTTGTGTAATTGTTTGGTTGTCAAATGTTAAGGTGGTATTATTAAATAGATGTTGGTGTCTAGCAGGACCGATAATCAGCATTTCCCTTTTCTTAGCGTTGAGTTGCAAAAAGTTAGCGGACATCCATTGTTTAATTTCATTAAGACACGCCTCCAGCTGACTACAATCCGGCGTGTTGGTCAGCTTTAGGGGCATGTAGAGTTGAGTGTCATCAGCATAACAGTGAAAGCTAACACCGTACTTGCGTATGATGTCAGCCAGCGGCAGCATGTAAATACTAAAGAGTGCAGGGCCAAGAACCGAACCCTGGGGAACTCCGCACGTTACCTTGACATAGTCCGAGGTCACATTGTTATGGGAGACGCACTGCATCCTGTCAGTAAGATGTGTGTACCAGTCCAGTGGTTAAGACTACTTGAATACTATTCATGTGTGTACCAGTCCAGTGGTTAAGACTACTTGAATACTATTCATGTGTGTACCAGTCCAGTGGTTAAGACTACTTGAATACTATTCATGTGTGTACCAGTCCAGTGGTTCTCACCACCTCACAAAACTCTCGGCTGCCTGAGGATCAGACCAAGATTAAAACACAGTAGCGTAGTAGGCCAAAGTATTCGCCTAAGTACGTTTGATATATTTGGCCACTGCAACATTACAAACGGTTTTGAACAGTAACACTGTGATTGAAAATGTAATCAAGTGATTATTTGGTATACCACTAGATGGAGCCCCAGTACCACTAGTAGTACTTGTACCACAGTTTAAGAATGGCTGTACTAATGTATACAATATACTAAAACTTCACAGTATTTTTACAAGAGGGCTATTCAACTGGCGGCCCAGGGGCCGAATCCGGAAAAGGCAGGACTAAATAGCTCTCTGATTAGAGGGGGGGGTTACCCACATATGCGGTCCTCTCCAAGGTTTCTCATAGTCATTCACCGACGTCCCACTGGGGTGAGTTTTTCCTTGCCCGTATGTGGGCTCTGTACCGAGGATGTCGTTGTGGCTTGTACAGCCCTTTGAGACACTTGTGATGTAGGGCTATATAAATAAACATTGATTGATTGATTGATTGATTGATTAGTGCTCGGAAACAGGTGAGCGTCCCGGACACTAATCAGAGTCAGGTGAAAAGAATAAATAACCATGGCAACCAAGGAGACACAAAGGAGGGCTGCTGAAACACAACTAAGCCAGCAAGCGTAAACAAACTATCATAACAAAATGTTATATTGTGTTTCAAGGCTAGATTCTCTACATCTGTCCATTATAAGTTTGTCTTTTTCTTTGAGGAATGCCAGTTGTTCTGAAGCTTTTCATATTTCTATAAATTGTCCATTTTAGTTCTATAGATAGATGATTTCTGTTAAGGATTCATTATTATTACTTATTTCCATTTTCATATGTGTTGTTTGGGAAGGTGAAATGTATTTTCGTGAAGTTGTTTAACCGTTGAAGGGCAGCACGGTGGCAGAGGGGTTAGTGCATCTGCCTCACAACACGAAGGTCCTGAGTAGTCCTGAGTTCAATCCCGGCCTCGGGATCTTTCTGTGTAGAGTTTGCATGGTGACTGCGTGGGTTCTACTCCGGCTTCCTCCCACCTCCAAAGACATGCACCTGGGGATAGGCCCCTCCCACCTCCAAAGACATGCACCTGGGGATAGGCCCCTCCCACCTCCAAAGACATGCACCTGGGGATAGGCCCCTCCCACCTCCAAACACATGCACCTGGGGATAGGCCCCTCCCACCTCCAAACACATGCACCTGGGGTTGGCCCCTCCCACCTCCAAACACATGCACCTGGGGATAGGCCCCTCCCACCTCCAAAGACATGCACCTGGGGATAGGCCCCTCCCACCTCCAAAGACATGCACCTGGGGATAGGCCCCTCCCACCTCCAAAGACATGCACCTGGGGATAGGCCACTCCCACCTCCAAACACATGCACCTGGGGATAGGCCCCTCCCACCTCCAAAGACATGCACCTGGGGATAGGCCCCTCCCACCTCCAAATACATGCACCTGGGGATAGGCCCCTCCCACCTCCAAAGACATGCACCTGGGGATAGGCCCCTCCCACCTCCAAACACATGCACCTGGGGATAGGCCCCTCCCACCTCCAAATACATGCACCTGGGGATAGGCCCCTCCCACCTCCAAAGACATGCACCTGGGGATAGGCCCCTCCCACCTCCAAAGACATGCACCTGGGGATAGGCCCCTCCCACCTCCAAAGGGGATAGGTTGATTGGCAACACTAAATGGTCCCTAGTGTGTGAATGTGAGTGTGAATGTTGTCTGTCTATCTGTGTTGGCCCTGCGATGAGGTGGCGACTTGTCCAGGGTGTACCCCGCCTTCCGCCCGATTGTAGCTGAGTTAGGCTCCAGCACCCCCCGCAACCCCGAAGGGAATAAGCGGTAGAAAATGGATGGATGGATATTGTATAGTAAATTATTTAACTATATAAGTGGTGTCCTCTCACTCTCTCCTAGACTAGCTTTTTTGGGTAAATAGTGAAAATTAGAGCATCCCCCTAAGGTAAATATACAGTCCTTTACAGGCTCCCGAACAGTTAAAAAAAAGTAAAAAAAAAACTTGCTATATGGCAGCTTTGTGGTGTTTGTGTCAATATTGCAACTTTTTATTCTTACATTGCACTTGTTTGCACTTTATTCCCCTTTTTTACTACCTACTCAGTGGCCTAGTGGTTAGAGTGTGCGCCCTGAGATGGGTAGGTTGTGAGTTCAAACCCCGGCCGAGTCATACCAAAGACTATAAAAATGGGAGCCATTACCTCCCTGCTTGGCACTCAGCATTAAGGGTTGGAATTGGGGGTTAAATCACCAAAAATGATTCCCGGGTGTGGCACTGCTGCTGCCCACTGCTCCCCTCACCTCCCAGGGGGTGATCAAGGGGATGGGTCGAATGCAGAGAATAATTTCACCACATTGTGTGTGTGTGTGTGTGTGTGTGTGTGTGTGTGTGTGTGTGTGTGTGTGTGTGACAATCATTACTACTTTAACTTGAACTTTATGTTTGTTATTTATAACACTTTTTTCAAAATGTGCCGTGGGACGTTAAAATATATGAAGTGACGCAAATGTAACCCGTGTGGTTCTTTTCTCTTACCACACCAACTCCAACCTGGGTTGTCCGGCATGAGAGACGAGCGTGCTAGCTACTGAGCTAAAATCCCTAGCGATCAACACATGGTCCAGCCACACACACAATCCTAGCAGGGTCCAACATGTCTGGGTAAGATGAAGCTTTACAAGTCCAGGGCTACAAATCCAACATGTCCAACATGTCTGGGTAAGATGAGGCTTTACAAGTCCAGGGCTACAAATCCAACATGTCCAACATGTCTGGGTAAGATGAGGCTTTACAAGTCCAGGGCTACAAATCCAACATGTCCAACATGTCTGGGTAAGATGAGGCTTTACAAGTCCAGGGCTACAAATCCAACATGTCCAACATGTCTGGGTAAGATGAGGCTTTACAAGTCCAAGGCTACAAATCCAACATGTCCAACATGTCTGGGTAAGATGAAGCTTTACAAGTCCAGGGCTACAAATCCAACATGTCCAACATGTCTGGGTAAGATGAGGCTTTACAAGTCCAGGGCTACAAATCCAACATGTCCAACATGTCTGGGTAAGATGAGGCTTTACAAGTCCAGGGCTACAAATCCAACATGTCTTACATGTCTGGGTAAGATGAGGCTTTACAAGTCCAGGGCTACCAATCCAACATGTCCAACATGTCTGGGTAAGATGAGGCTTTACAAGTCCACGGCTACCAATCCAACATGTCCAACATGTCTGGGTAAGATGAGGCTTTACAAGTCCAGGGCTACAAATCCAACATGTCCAACATGTCTGGGTAAGATGAGGCTTTACAAGTCCAGGGCTACAAATCCAACATGTCCAACATGTCTGGGTAAGATGAGGCTTTACAAGTCCAGGGCTACAAATCCAACATGTCCAACATGTCTGGGTAAGATGAGGCTTTACAAGTCCAGGGCTACAAATCAATTTGGAGCTCAGAAAGTGAGAAGGACAGAATTGGCAATGAGAAGAATTTAATGTGGACTTGAAAAGTTGGACAATGACAAAGAAGTTCCGTGAGGAATGTGTTGAAGATGTATTCTGGTGTCAGTGACTTAAACTATCACACAATGTTAGCTGAAGAGTAGTTATTCTGTAAAGCAGACTGGATATTTAGCTGAAGAGTAGTTATTCTGTAAAGCAGACTGGATATTTAGCTGAAGAGTAGTTATTCTGTAAAGCAGACTGGATATTTAGCTGAGGAGTAGTTATTCTGTAAAGCTGACTGGATATTTAGCTGAAGAGTAGTTATTCTATGAAGCAGACTGGATATTTAGCTGAAGAGTAGTTATTCTGTAAAGCAGACTGGATATTTAGCTGAAGAGTAGTTATTCTGTAAAGCAGACTGGATATTTAGCTGAAGAGTAGTTATTCTGTAAAGCAGACTGGATATTTAGCTGAAGAGTAGTTATTCTGTAAAGCAGACTGGATATTTAGCTGAGGAGTAGTTATTCTGTAAAGCTGACTGGATATTTAGCTGAAGAGTAGTTATTCTATGAAGCAGACTGGATATTTAGCTGAAGAGTAGTTATTCTGTAAAGCAGACTGGATATTTAGCTGAAGAGTAGTTATTCTGTAAAGCATACTGGATATTTAACTGAAGAGTAGTTATTCTGTAAAGCTGACTGGATATTTAGCTGAAGAGTAGTTATTCTGTAAAGCAGACTGGATATTTAGCTGAAGAGTAGTTATTCTATGAAGCAGACTGGATATTTAGCTGAAGAGTAGTTATTCTGTAAAGCAGACTGGATATTTAGCTGAAGAGTAGTTATTCTGTAAAGCAGACTGGATATTTAGCTGAAGAGTAGTTATTCTGTAAAGCAGACTGGATATTTAGCTGAAGAGTAGTTATTCTGTAAAGCAGACTGGATATTTAGCTGAAGAGTAGTTATTCTGTAAAGCAGACTGGATATTTAGCTGAAGAGTAGTTATTCTGTAAAGCAGACTGGATATTTAGCTGAAGAGTAGTTATTCTGTAAAGCAGACTGGATATTTAGCTGAAGAGTAGTTATTCTGTAAAGCAGACTGGATATTTAGCTGAAGAGGAGTTATTCTGTAAAGCAGACTTGATATTTAGCTGAAGAGTAGTTATTCTGTAAAGTAGACTGGATATTTAGCTGAAGAGTAGTTATTCTGTAAAGCAGACTGGATATTTAACTGAAGAGTAGTTATTCTGTAAAGCTGACTGGATATTTAGCTGAAGAGTAGTTATTCTGTAAAGCAGACTTGATATTTAGCTGAAGAGTAGTTATTCTGTAAAGCAGACTGGATATTTAGCTGAAGAGTAGTTATTCTGTAAAGCAGACTGGATATTTAGCTGAAGAGTAGTTATTCTGTGAAGCATACTGGATATTTAACTGAAGAGTAGTTATTCTGTAAAGCAGACTGGATATTTAGCTGAAGAGTAGTTATTCTGTAAAGCAGACTGGATATTTAGCTGAAGAGTAATTATTCTGTAAAGCAGACTGGATATTTAGCTGAAGAGTAGTTATTCTGTAAAGCTGACTGGATATTTAGCTGAAGAGTAGTTATTCTGTAAAGCAGACTGGATATTTAGCTGAAGAGTAGTTATTCTATGAAGCAGACTGGATATTTAGCTGAAGAGTAGTTATTCTGTAAAGCAGACTGGATATTTAGCTGAAGAGTAGTTATTCTGTAAAGCAGACTGGATATTTAGCTGAAGAGTAGTTATTCTATGAAGCAGACTGGATATTTAGCTGAAGAGTAGTTATTCTGTAAAGCAGACTGGATATTTAGCTGAAGAGTAGTTATTCTGTAAAGCAGACTGGATATTTAGCTGAAGAGTAGTTATTCTATGAAGCAGACTGGATATTTAGCTGAAGAGTAGTTATTCTGTAAAGCAGACTGGATATTTAGCTGAAGAGTAGTTATTCTGTAAAGCAGACTGGATATTTAGCTGAAGAGTAGTTATTCTGTAAAGCAGACTGGATATTTAGCTGAAGAGTAGTTATTCTGTAAAGCAGACTGGATATTTAGCTGAAGAGTAGTTATTCTGTAAAGCAGACTGGATATTTAGCTGAAGAGTAGTTATTCTGTAAAGCAGACTGGATATTTAGCTGAAGAGTAGTTATTCTGTAAAGCAGACTGGATATTTAGCTGAAGAGTAGTTATTCATATTTAGTGAGAGGAGTATTCTGTAAAGAGACTGGATAAGAGTAGTTATTTGTAGCAAGATTGGATATTTAGCTGAGTAGTTATTCTGTAAAGCAGACTGGATATTTAGCTGAAGAGTAGTATTCTGTAAAGCAGACTGGACTATTTAGCTGAAGAGTAGTATATTCTGTAAGCAGACTGGATATTTAGCTGAAGAGTAGTTATCTGTAAACGGCAGACTGGATATTTAGCTGAAGAGTAGTTATTCTGTAAAGCAGACTTGATATTTAGCTGAGTATTCTGTAAGCAGAATTATATTTTGCTGAAGAGGAGTTATTCTGTAAAGCTAGACTGGAATATTAGCTGAAGAGTAGTTATTCTGTAAAGCAGACTGGATATTTAACTGAAGAGTAGTTATTCTGTAAAGCAGACTGGATATTTAGCTGAAGAGGAGTTATTCTGTAAAGCAGACTTGATATTTAGCTGAAGAGTAGTTATTCTGTAAAGCAGACTGGATATTTAGCTGAAGAGTAGTTATTCTGTAAAGCAGACTGGATATTTAGCTGAAGAGTAGTTATTCTGTAAAGCATACTGGATATTTAACTGAAGAGTAGTTATTCTGTAAAGCAGACTGGATATTTAGCTGAAGAGTAGTTATTCTGTAAAGCAGACTGGATATTTAGCTGAAGAGTAATTATTCTGTAAAGCAGACTGGATATTTAGCTGAAGAGTAGTTATTCTGTAAAGCTGACTGGATATTTAGCTGAAGAGTAGTTATTCTGTAAAGCAGACTGGATATTTAGCTGAAGAGTAGTTATTCTATGAAGCAGACTGGATATTTAGCTGAAGAGTAGTTATTCTGTAAAGCAGACTGGATATTTAGCTGAAGAGTAGTTATTCTGTAAAGCAGACTGGATATTTAGCTGAAGAGTAGTTATTCTATGAAGCAGACTGGATATTTAGCTGAAGAGTAGTTATTCTGTAAAGCAGACTGGATATTTAGCTGAAGAGTAGTTATTCTGTAAAGCAGACTGGATATTTAGCTGAAGAGTAGTTATTCTATGAAGCAGACTGGATATTTAGCTGAAGAGTAGTTATTCTGTAAAGCAGACTGGATATTTAGCTGAAGAGTAGTTATTCTGTAAAGCTGACTGGATATTTAGCTGAAGAGTAGTTATTCTGTAAAGCAGACTGGATATTTAGCTGAAGAGTAGTTATTCTGTAAAGCAGACTGGATATTTAGCTGAAGAGTAGTTATTCTGTAAAGCAGACTGGATATTTAGCTGAAGAGTAGTTATTCTGTAAAGCAGACTGGATATTTAGCTGAAGAGTAGTTATTCTGTAAAGCAGACTGGATATTTAGCTGAAGAGTAGTTATTCTGTAAAGCAGACTGGATATTTAGCTGAAGAGTAGTTATTCTGTAAAGCAGACTGGATATTTAGCTGAAGAGTAGTTATTCTGTAAAGCAGACTGGATATTTAGCTGAAGAGTAGTTATTCTGTAAAGCAGACTGGATATTTAGCTGAAGAGTAGTTATTCTGTAAAGCAGACTGGATATTTAGCTGAAGAGTAGTTATTCTGTAAAGCAGACTGGATATTTAGCTGAAGAGTAGTTATTCTGTAAAGCAGACTGGATATTTAGGGTTATAGCTAGTCCCATAAAGCTCCTGGTTATGTGCTACATGTCTTCCAATACCTTCTACTGAGAAGCCATTAGACCCGCTGTGCTTCTTTCATTCAAACGCCTAATGGCCTTCAGACTTGGGACAGGTGCTCCACAAATTACTTCACCTAAATGATTCATGGGCTTTGGACGGAAGCTTCGCCCAATAGCAGCGTCTGTGTGAGAGGAGCAGAGGTGCATTTATAGCAGCTGCCTGGAGAGGAAATGTACAAGTCTTACTTTCCAAAGGAAGTGGCAGCTTCTCCCAATTATGATTGCATTTGTGTACAATTTTACAATTATGTATACATCTACTGTTACATAATATACACACTGCCAGAATATATATAATGTAGTAACAGACACCTTCATAACAATATGTAATATATACAATATACACACTGCAAGTATATATATAATGTAGTAACACACACCTTCATAACAATATGTAATATGTACAATATACACACTGCAAGTATATATATAATGTAGTAACAGACACCTTCATAACAATATGTAATATGTACAATATACACACTGCAAGTATATATATAATGTAGTAACACACACCTTCATAACAATATGTAATATGTACAATATACACACTGCAAGTATATATATCATGTAGTAACACACACCTTCATAACAATATGTAATATGTACAATATACACACTGCAAGTATATATATAATGTAGTAACAGACACCTTCATAACAATATGTAATATGTACAATATACACACTGCAAGTATATATATATTATGTAGTAACAGACACCTCCATAACAATATGTAATATGTACAATATACACACTGCAAGTATATATATAATGTTGTAACAGACACCTTCCTAACAATATGTAATATGTACAATATACACACTGCAAGTATATATATAATGTAGTAACAGACACCTTCATAACAATATGTAATATATACAATATACACACTGCAAGTATATATATAATGTAGTAACAGACACCTTCATAACAATATGTAATATGTACAATATACACACTGCAAGTATATATATAATGTAGTAACAGACACCTTCATAACAATATGTAATATGTACAATATACACACTGCAAGTATATATATCATGTAGTAACAGACACCTTCATAACAATATGTAATATGTACAATATGCACACTGCAAGTATATATATAATGTAGTAACAGACACCTTCATAACAATATGTAATATGTACAATATACACACTGCAAGTATATATATATAATGTAGTAACAGACACCTTCATAACAATATGTAATATGTACAATATACACACTGCAAGTATATATATAATGTAGCAACATACACCTTTATAACAATATGTAATATGTACAATATACACACTGCAATTATATATATAATGTAGTAACAGACACCTTCATAACAATATGTAATATGTACAATATACACACTGCAAGTATATATATAATGTAGTAACAGACACCTTCATAACAATATGTAATATGTACAATATACACACTGCAAGTATATATATAATGTAGCAACATACACCTTTATAACAATATGTAATATGTACAATATACACACTGCAATTATATATATAATGTAGTAACAGACACCTTCATAACAATATGTAATATGTACAATATACACACTGCAAGTATATATATAATGTAGTAACAGACACCTTCATAACAATATGTAATATGTACAATAGACACACTGCAAGTATATATATATCATGTAGTAACAGACACCTTCATAACAATATGTAATATGTACAATATACACACTGCAAGTATATATATAATGTAGTAACAGACACCTTCATAACAATATGTAATATGTACAATATGGACACTGCAAGTATATATATAATGTAGTAACAGACACCTTCATAACAATATGTAATATGTACAATAGACACACTGCAAGTATATATATATCATGTAGTAACAGACACCTTCATAACAATATGTAATATGTACAATATACACACTGCAAGTATATATATAATGTAGCAACAGACACCTTTATAACAATATGTAATATGTACAATATACACACTGCAAGTATATATATAATGTAGTAACAGACACCTTCATAACAATATGTAATATGTACAATATACACACTACAAGTATATATATAATGTAGTAACAGACACCTTCATAACAATATGTAATATGTACAATATACACACTGCAAGTATATATATAATGTAGCAACATACACCTTTATAACAATATGTAATATGTACAATATACACACTGCAATTATATATATAATGTAGTAACAGACACCTTCATAACAATATGTAATATGTACAATATACACACTGCAAGTATATATATAATGTAGTAATAGACACCTTCATAACAATATGTAATATGTACAATAGACACACTGCAAGTATATATATATCATGTAGTAACAGACACCTTCATAACAATATGTAATATGTACAATAGACACACTGCAAGTATATATATATCATGTAGTAACAGACACCTTCATAACAATATGTAATATGTACAATATACACACTGCAAGTATATATATAATGTAGTAACAGACACCTTCATAACAATATGTAATATGTACAATAGACACACTGCAAGTATATATATATCATGTAGTAACAGACACCTTCATAACAATATGTAATATGTACAATATACACACTGCAAGTATATATATATAATGTAGTAACAGACACCTTCATAACAATATGTAATATGTACAATATACACACTGCAAGTATATATATAATGTAGTAACACACACCTTCATAACAATATGTAATATGTACAATAGACACACTGCAAGTATATATATATCATGTAGTAACAGACACCTTCATAACAATATGTAATATGTACAATATACACACTGCAAGTATATATATAATGTAGTAACAGACACCTTCATAACAATATGTAATATGTACAATATACACACTGCAAGTATATATATAATGTAGTAACAGACACCTTCATAACAATATGTAATATGTACATTGAACTGGCATTGAATTGGCATTGAATATTGCTACATTACCCAGAGCTATTTATTTACATGTTGGCATTGAACAAATACCACCCTGCATATCTCACTGCAGCCTACACCCATAAATACCACCCTGCATATCTCACTGCAGCCTACACCCATAAATACCACCCTGCATATCTCACTGCAGCCTACACCCATAAATACCACCCTGCATATCTCACTGCAGCCTACACCCATAAATACCACCCTGCATATCTCACTGCAGCCTACACCCATAAATATTTCAGGGGAATGACAAAAATGTCTCATTCCAGTGAAGAATTGGACTGCCACCGGGTAAAAACTGACTAGAAACTAGAATTTGCTGTTCCGGAAGGAATTGCGTCTTAATGCCCGATGTGTGCGAGCCGCTGATACGCTTGAATGTCCAAGGTGAGTGGAGTGTGTGGATGGTAGTTTGATGGTCCAAGGTGAGTGGAGTGTGTGGATGGTAGTTTGATAGTCCAAGGTGAGTGGAGTGTGTGGATGGTAGTTTGATAGTCCAAGGTGAGTGGAGTGTGTGGATGGTAGTTTGATAGTCCAGGGTGAGTGGAGTGTGTGGATGGTAGTTTGATAGTCCAAGGTGAGTGGAGTGTGTGGATGGTAGTTTGATGGGCCAGGGTGAGTGGAGTGTGTGGATGGTAGTTTGATGGTCCAAGGTGAGTGGAGTGTGTGGATGGTAGTTTGATGGTCCAGGGTGAGTGGAGTGTGTGGATGGTAGTTTGATGGTCCAGGGTGAGTGGAGTGTGTGGATGGTAGTTTGATGGTCCAGGGTGAATGGAGTGTGTGGATGGTAGTTTGATGGTCCAGGGTGAGTGGAGTGTGTGGATGGTAGTTTGATGGTCCAGGGTGAGTGGAGTGTGTGGATGGTAGTTTGATGGTCCAGGGTGAGTGGAGTGTGTGGATGGTAGTTTGATGGTCCAGGGTGAATGGAGTGTGTGGATGGTAGTTTGATAGTCCAAGGTGAGTGGAGTGTGTGGATGGTAGTTTGATAGTCCAAGGTGAGTGGAGTGTGTGGATGGTAGTTTGATGGTCCAGGGTGAGTGGAGTGTGTGGATGGTAGTTTGATAGTCCAAGGTGAGTGGAGTGTGTGGATGGTAGTTTGATGGGCCAGGGTGAGTGGAGTGTGTGGATGGTAGTTTGATGGTCCAAGGTGAGTGGAGTGTGTGGATGGTAGTTTGATGGTCCAGGGTGAGTGGAGTGTGTGGATGGTAGTTTGATGGTCCAGGGTGAGTGGAGTGTGTGGATGGTAGTTTGATGGTCCAGGGTGAATGGAGTGTGTGGATGGTAGTTTGATGGTCCAGGGTGAGTGGAGTGTGTGGATGGTAGTTTGATGGTCCAGGGTGAGTGGAGTGTGTGGATGGTAGTTTGATGGTCCAGGGTGAGTGGAGTGTGTGGATGGTAGTTTGATGGTCCAGGGTGAATGGAGTGTGTGGATGGTAGTTTGATGGTCCATGGTGAGTGGAGTGTGTGGATGGTAGTTTGATAGTCCAAGGTGAGTGGAGTGTGTGAATGGTAGTTTGATAGTCCAAGGTGAGTGGAGTGTGTGAATGGTAGTTTGATGGTCCAAGGTGAGTGGAGTGTGTGGATGGTAGTTTGATAGTCCAAGGTGAGTGGAGTGTGTGAATGGTAGTTTGATGGGCCAGGGTGAGTGGAGTGTGTGGATGGTAGTTTGATGGTCCAAGGTGAGTGGAGTGTGTGGATGGTAGTTTGATGGTCCAAGGTGAGTGGAGTGTGTGGATGGTAGTTTGATGGTCCAGGGTGAGTGGAGTGTGTGGATGGTAGTTTGATGGTCCAGGGTGAGTGGAGTGTGTGGATGGTAGTTTGATGGTCCAAGGTGAGTGGAGTGTGTGGATGGTAGTTTGATGGTCCAGGGTGAGTGGAGTGTGTGGATGGTAGTTTGATGGTCCAGGGTGAGTGGAGTGTGTGGATGGTAGTTTGATGGTCCAGGGTGAATGGAGTGTGTGGATGGTAGTTTGATGGTCCATGGTGAGTGGAGTGTGTGGATGGTAGTTTGATAGTCCAAGGTGAGTGGAGTGTGTGAATGGTAGTTTGATAGTCCAAGGTGAGTGGAGTGTGTGAATGGTAGTTTGATGGTCCAAGGTGAGTGGAGTGTGTGGATGGTAGTTTGATAGTCCAAGGTGAGTGGAGTGTGTGAATGGTAGTTTGATGGTCCAGGGTGAGTGGAGTGTGTGGATGGTAGTTTGATGGTCCAAGGTGAGTGGAGTGTGTGGATGGTAGTTTGATGGTCCAGGGTGAGTGGAGTGTGTGGATGGTAGTTTGATGGTCCAGGGTGAGTGGAGTGTGTGGATGGTAGTTTGATGGTCCAGGGTGAATGGAGTGTGTGGATGGTAGTTTGATGGTCCATGGTGAGTGGAGTGTGTGGATGGTAGTTTGATGGTCCAGGGTGAGTGGAGTGTGTGGATGGTAGTTTGATGGTCCAAGGTGAGTGGAGTGTGTGGATGGTAGTTTGATGGTCCAGGGTGAGTGGGGTGTGTGGATGGTAGTTTGATGGTCCAAGGTGAGTGGAGTTTGTGGATGGTAGTTTGATGGTCCAGGGTGAGTGGAGTGTGTGGATGGTAGTTTGATGGTCCAAGGTGAGTGGAGTTTGTGGATGGTAGTTTGATGGTCCAGGGTGAGTGGAGTGTGTGGATGGTGGTTTGATGGTCCAGGGTGAGTGGAGTGTGTGGATGGTAGTTTGATGGTCCAGGGTGAGTGGAGTGTGTGGATGGTAGTTTGATGGTCCAGGGTGAGTGGAGTGTGTGGATGGTAGTTTGATGGTCCAGGGTGAGTGGAGTGTGTGGATGGTGGTTTGATGGTCCAGGGTGAGTGGAGTGTGTGGATGGTAGTTTGATGGTCCAAGGTGAGTGGAGTGTGTGGATGGTAGTTTGATGGTCCAGGGTGAGTGGAGTGTGTGGATGGTAGTTTGATGGTCCAGGGTGAGTGGAGTGTGTGGATGGTAGTTTGATGGTCCAGGGTGAATGGAGTGTGTGGATGGTAGTTTGATGGTCCAAGGTGAGTGGAGTGTGTGGATGGTAGTTTGATGGTCCAGGGTGAGTGGAGTGTGTGGATGGTAGTTTGATGGTCCAGGGTGAGTGGAGTGTGTGGGTGGTAGTTTGATGGTCCAGGGCGAAGGTACTGTGGGGATGGTAGTTTGATGGTCCAGGGCGAGGGGACTGTGTGGATGGTAGTTTGATGGTCCAGGGCGAGGGGACTGTGTGGATGGTAGTTTGATGGTCCAGGGCGAGGGGGGTGTGTGGATGGTAGTTTGATGGTCCAGGGCGAGGGGAGTGTGTGGATGGTAGTTTGATGGTCCAGGGCGAGGGGACTGTGTGGATGGTAGTTTGATGGTCCAGGGCGAGGGGATTGTGTGGATGGTAGTTTGATGGTCCAGGGCGAGGGGAGTGTGTGGATGGTAGTTTGATGTTCCAGGGCGAGGGGAGTGTTTGGATGGTAGTCTGATGGTCCAGGGCGAGGGGGGTGTGGATGGTAGTTTGATGGTCCAGGGCGAGCGGTTTGTGTGGATGGTAGTTTGATGGTCCAGGGCGAGGGGACTGTGTGGATGGTAGTTTGATGGTCCAGGGCGAGGGGAGTGTGTGGATGGTAGTTTGATGGTCCAGGGCGAGGGGAGTGTGTGGATGGTAGTTTGATGGTCCAGGGCGAGTGGACTGTGTGGATGGTAGTTTGATGGTCCAGGGCGAGGGGAGTGTGTGGATGGTAGTTTGATGGTCCAGGGTGAGCTGATTGTGTGGATGGTAGTTTGATGGTCCAGGGCGAGGGGAGTGTGTGGATGGTAGTTTGATGGTCCAGGGCGAGGGGAGTGTGTGGATGGTAGTTTGATGGTCCAAGGTGAGTGGAGTGTGTGGATGGTAGTTTGATGGTCCAGGGCGAGTGGAGTGTGTGGATGGTAGTTTGATGGTCCAGGGTGAGTGGAGTGTGTGGATGGTAGTTTGATGGTCCAAGGTGAGTGGAGTGTGTGGATGGTAGTTTGATGGTCCAGGGCGAGTGGAGTGTGTGGATGGTAGTTTGATGGTCCAAGGCGAGTGGAGTATGTGGATGGTAGTTTGATGGTCCAAGGTGAGTGGAGTGTGTGGATGGTAGTTTGATGGTCCAAGGTGAGTGGAGTGTGTGGATGGTAGTTTGATAGTCCAAGGTGAGTGGAGTGTGTGGATGGTGGCTTTATAGTCCAAGGTGAGTGGAGTGTGTGGATGGTAGTTTCATGGTCCAAGGTGAGTGGAGTGTGTGGATGGTAGTTTGATAGTCCAAGGTGAGTGGAGTGTGTGGATGGTAGTTTGATGGTCCAAGGTGAGTGGAGTGTGTGGATGGTAGTTTGATGGTCCAAGGTGAGTGGAGTGTGTTGATGGTAGTTTGATGGTCCAGGGTGAGTGGAGTGTGTGGATGGTAGTTTGATGGTCCAAGGTGAGTGGAGTGTGTGGATGGTAGTTTGATGGTCCAGGGCGAGTGGAGTGTGTGGATGGTAGTTTGATGGTCCAAGGCGAGTGGAGTGTGTGGATGGTAGTTTGATGGTCCAAGGTGAGTGGAGTGTGTGGATGGTAGTTTGATGGTCCAAGGTGAGTGGAGTGTGTGGATGGTAGTTTGATAGTCCAAGGTGAGTGGAGTGTGTGGATGGTGGCTTTATAGTCCAAGGTGAGTGGAGTGTGTGGATGGTAGTTTCATGGTCCAAGGTGAGTGGAGTGTGTGGATGGTAGTTTGACAGTCCAAGGTGAGTGGAGTGTGTGGATGGTAGTTTGATGGTCCAAGGTGAGTGGAGTGTGTGGATGGTAATTTGATGGTCCAGGGTGAGTGGAGTGTGTGGATTGTAGTTTGATGGTCCAAGGTGAGTGGAGCGTGTGGATGGTAGTTTGATAGTCCAAGGTGAGTGGAGTGTGTGGATGGTAGTTTGATAGTCCAAGGTGAGTGGAGTGTGTGGATGGTAGTTTGATAGTCCAAGGTGAGTGGAGTGTGTGGATGGTAGTTTGATGGTCCAAGGTGAGTGGAGTGTGTGGATGGTAGTTTGATAGTCCAAGGTGAGTGGAGTGTGTGGATGGTAGTTTGATTGTCCAAGGTGAGTGGAGTGTGTGGATGGTAGTTTGATGGTCCAAGGTGAGTGGAGTGTGTGGATGGTAGTTTGATAGTCCAAGGTGAGTGGAGTGTGTGGATGGTAGTTTGATGGTCCAAGGTAAGTGGAGTGTTTGGATGGTGGAATGCTTTGAATCGGTTGAGCAATCTGGCAATTGTGCTTGGTGGAAAAATGGCCCGTTCATTTTCAGTGGGAAAAATGTTCCGGAAAACCAGGAATTGTGGGTAATTTGGGAAACCATTTAAAAAATTGGGGGCGGGGGCTGGTTTTAATACTTGAAAGGTTCTGACAGATATTGTTGAAGGTTAAATATTTGTCCTGCAAAATAAAGTCTATCCGGCAGAGAACAAGATGGTTGTTGGACACAAAATAAATGGCAAAAAAACACACGGATTTAATGAAAGGAAGAGAAAGAGGACATGCTGAGAAAATGCAAGTCGTGCTAGCAAGCAATGTCTGACTAGATTAGAAACAACACTTTCAAATAACTGAAAACTGACCTTTTTTTTTTTTTTTTGCTTCTGGAGGAAATGCTGTGTAATTATGTCTGAAAGTTCCATTAACGCCTGAGGGTAATCACACCATTAATCCTTCGCTCTGTCAAGTGGAAATCTCTCACCTCTCCCTCAAAGCCCATTTGGATGATATTATCCCCGAATTAGACTTTCATTTGGATGATATTATCCCCGAATTAGACATTGAGAGGGCTCACTTTAATCATTGGAACAAAAGGCCCTTTTCCACCAAAAGTTCAGAAAGTTCCTGGAATCATGTGTTCCTGTAGTTTGTGTTTCCACCACATTACACACTGCAGGTACTTTATAGACTGATGTAGAAGTGTGTAGTTTGTGTTTCCACCACACTACACACTGCAGGTACTTTATAGACTGATGTAGAAGTGTGTAGTTTGTGTTTCCACCACATTACACACTGCAGGTACTTTATAGACTGATGTAGAAGTGTGTAGTTTGTGTTTCCACCACATTACACACTGCAGGTACTTTATAGACTGATGTAGAAGTGTGTAGTTTGTGTTTCCACCACATTACACACTGCAGGTACTTTATAGACTGATGTAGAAGTGTGTAGTTTGTGTTTCCACCACATTACACACTGCAGGTACTTTATAGACTGATGACGTATGGGGGAGTGCCTTACTATATTTCTACACTGATATCATGTAAATAAACACAAAATATGAGTGACAGTTCCTTTACTAAAATGTAATTAATTGAAAGACAAAGCAATAATATACAAAACAAAGTGACTTGAAAAAATAAAGTGTACAGAATTGTTCATACAAAGTCAGACTTTTGTCCGCAATGTTCAACAGCCAGAAAGTCTTCCTCTCAGTAAATGAGGAATTCATGAGAGTCATTGTGGTCCATTTCATCTGTAAATAACAATACATAAATAATACATGTCAGTGTTTATCTGTAAATAACAATACATAAATAATACATGTCAGTGTTTATCTGTAAATAACAATATATAAATAATACATGTCAGTGTTTATCTGTAAATAACAATACATAAATAATACATGTCAGTGTTTATCTGTAAATAACAATACATAAATAATACATGTCAGTGTTTATCTGTAAATAATATATAAATAATACATGTCAGTGTTTATCTGTAAATAATATATAAATAATACATGTCAGTGTTTATCTGTAAATAATAATATATAAATAATACATGTCAGTGTTTATCTGTAAATAACAATATATAAATAATACATGTCAGTGTGTATCTGTAAATAACAATATATAAATAATACATGTCAGTGTTTATCTGTAAATAATAATATATAAATAATAAATGTCAGTGTTTATCTGTAAATAATAATATATAAATAATGCATGTCAGTGTTTATCTGTAAATAATAATATATAAATAATAAATGTCAGTGTTTATCTGTAAATAATAATATATAAATAATGCATGTCAGTGTTTATATGTAAATAATAATATATAAATAATGCATGTCAGTGTTTATCTGTAAATAACAATATATATATAATACATGTCAGTGTTAACCATAAATAATATATAAATTGTAAATGACAGTGTTTATCTTTAAATAACACAAGCACATCAGCTTTAGCGTTAGCTTGTTAGCATTAGCATTCTGTTGACAGGGGTTGAGGCTATTAACTACACAAATGGAGTGTCACTGACTTCTTTTACAACATGTAATAAAGTAGATAGTTAATATTTGATGTTATTTACCAAGTGTGCTGCCTCCTTGTATCACTTTTATGCAACAAAGTCAGAGTAGTAAGAAGCTGAGGTCGTCACTTGGAGTCTGGCTTCATACTGCTAAAAGAGTCAGTTCTCTTCTCGTAGAGTCACGTATTGAAATGAAATGTGTAAAATAATAAACAACATGAATGTGTATATAGTTGAAAGCTGAGTAAAAACATTACAGATAGTTGCACTGATCAGAGTTGTTCAGCACTAACATGTCCCACAAAGGTTCCTGCAAGTCAAAAGTTCCTTTTGTTCTTCTTTCTCCTCGTTGTCAAGTTTGTTGTAGTAGAAATACTCAAGAAATAAGTCATAAACAAACATCACTTTACTCTGCAATGGCGGTCGTGTGATTGAAAAACAGGTTTTAGGAACCACACCAATGGTCTTCAGCCATTCAGCCCGCCTCCGAAAAGGTTCAGGGTAGCTTGGAAAATTTCCACCTAGCCAGAAGAAGAACTACATCTACCCGGGTAGTTCTTGGTGGAAACACAAAGGAAACCGTATTTACTCGGGTAAGTGGGAAAGTTCCTGCGGTGGAAAAGGGTCTGAAGGCTCCGTCTGAAGTGCTAAGAAACAACTAAAGGTTATCTTGCACAAGATCCACTTCTACCCAAGAGAACCTTAAACTCAAGCCAAATGTTATCTGATTCCTCTAAATCATGAAGTTTACAATGAATAAACTTAAACTCAAGCCAAATGTTATCTGATTCCTCTAAATCATGAAGTTTACAATGAATATGTTAGGATCCGCTGCTCGGATCACAGTTTGTTTACATTTTAGTGTCACGTGTGTTTGTTTCTGTTGCCATGACGGCAGATTTTGCTCACCTGCCTCTGGTTGGCGTTCGGGACGCGCACCTGTTGCCCGAGCGCTAATCAGAGGGCTATTTAGTCTTTGCCCGGGCCTCACTCGGCCTGGCTGCCTAATTTGCTTTCACGCAACAGTTAACGACCACTTTGTTTCCTGCTAGCTTTCAGGCTATGTATTTTTGCTTGCTAGCTCCCACGCTAGCCCCTTTGTTTTTTGTCTTCCGTGCTATGAGCACGTTTTTGTTTTTTTTCTGTCTGATTTATTTGTGGAAATAAATCATTTTCCTACCTGCAAGCTGTGTCCGAAGCCGTCTGCATCCTTGGGAGAACACCTCGCACCACGATGCGACCAGGTCGTTACAGTAGGCAGCCAGCAAGAAGTTCTCCCGCAGCGAGCACGTCGGAGGAGCTGGACGAAGGTACGTGGGAGGTGTTGCGAGCGATGGAAGCCGAGACGCTTCGCTATTCGACGGAGGAGAGGTCGAATCTCATGTGGGGAGCTGGAGGCTCTCTTATCCCCATCGACTCCCTCTGGTCGGAAGACATCGCCGCTACACCGCAGTACCGGGCGCGCCGGCAAAGACGGAAGCCGGCCAGAAGGTCCTTCCCTCGCCGTCAAGACGCGCCGCTCCCGCAAGCTCCTCCCCCGGACCGAAGCAAGCTACAAGCTTCCCAAGCTTCCCCTCAGATGTTTGGCAACCCTATCGACCACTTTGCCAAACATTTCACCGATTGGGCTGTCAGTCAGCTGGAGACCCACACGGATGACGTCATCCCGCCCACTTTGGATGACGTCAGAGACGAAGATTTTTTTTTTAATTCTTCTGCTCCCTTTTGTCAGCCACCTCCTAAGGACTTTAATTCTAAGATTAATCATTATCAGGACATTTTTTTAAGGACTAAATCTAGTCAGTCCCAGTCTCAAGTGGGGGGTGACAATAGACATTTTGGACAATTTAGAGGAGAGGATTCTGCCCTCCCCCTGACCTCCCTCCACCCACCCTTGAAGACGGTTCCAATCCGCAAGGAGCGCGTCTGGGATCCGCTTTTTGAGGGGGGGGCTAGTACTGGGAGCTGTGCTAAGCCGCAACCTCCTGCTCGGCCACCGCCACCTGTCCTTCGGCGGGCTAAGCCGCAACCTCCTGCTCAGCCACTGCCACCAGTACGTCTGCATGCTAAGCCTCAACCTCCTGCTCGGCCACCGCCACCTGCCCTTCGGCGGGCTAAGCCACAACCTCCTGCCCGGCCGCCACCACCGGTTTTTCGGCCTGCTAAGCCGCAACCGCCAGCTAGGCCACCTGCACCTAAGCTAGCGCCAAGGCTAAGGCTAGCACCAGCTCCACCACAGGTTCCAGTACCTGCACCTTGGCTGGTTCCCACACCAGTACCTGCACCTCGGCTGGTTCCCACACCAGTACCTGCACCTCGGCTGGTTCCCACACCAGTACCTGCTCCACGGCTGGTTCCCGCACCAGTACCTGCACCACGACTGGTTCTCGCACCAGTACCTGCACCACGACTGGTTCTCGCACCAGTACCTGCACCACGACTGGTTCTCGCACCAGTACCTGCACCACGACTGGTTCTCGCACCAGTACCTGCACCACGACTGGTTCTCACACCAGTACCTGCACCACGGCTGGTTCTCGCACCAGCACCTGTACTACGACTGGTTCTCGCACCAGCACCGGCTGCCACGACAGCGACTCCGGCTGCCACGACAGCGACTCCGGCTGCCACGACAGCGACTCCGGCTGCCACGACAGCGACTCCGGCTGCCACGACAGCGACTCCTGCTGCTACGACAGCGACTCCTGCTGCCACGACAGCGACTCCGGCTGCCACGACAGCGACTCCGGCTGCCACGACAGCGACTCCGGCTGCCACGACAGCGACTCCTGCTGCTACGACAGCGACTCCTGCTGCCACGACAGCGACTCCGGCTGCCACGACAGCGACTCCGGCTGCCACGGCAACGTCGACTCCGGCTGCCACGACAGCGACTCCGGCTGCCACGACAGCGACTCCGGCTGCCACGACAGCGACTCCGGCTGCCACGACAGCGACTCCGGCTGCCACGACAGCGACTCCGGCTGCCACGACAGCGACTCCGGCTGCCACGACAGCGACTCCTGCTGCTACGACAGCGACTCCTGCTGCCACGACAGCGACTCCGGCTGCCACGACAGCGACTCCGGCTGCCACGACAGCGACTCCGGCTGCCACGGCGACGTCGACTCCGGCTGCCACGGCGACGTCGACTCCTCCGGCTGCCACGGCGACGTCGACTTCTCCGGCTGCCACGGCGACGTCGACACCTACCGCTTCCACGGCGACATCTCAGCGACCTCGAGTGGTCCGGCGGCGCAAGCGGAAAGCAGGTCCCCGCATGCAGCCCTCGAGGTCAGTGAAGGGACGCCAGTGGCGCAAACAGCAGCGACATCCAAGACTTTGTTGCAGGACTCAGAGGCTGCTGAAATTCTGGCGCCACTCACGCCCACCTTCTCGGCGGCCACGAATGTGGCCTTACCGTGGTCGCCCGCCTCGCCAGCGGCGGCGGCGTTCCATTCGCCGCCGCCACCTGACCCTTCCCCGGTGGATTCGGGGACACGTGGCCTGGGGACCCACCACCAAGTCCTCCCCCCGCCCGCTCTTGACTCGTGAACTTTTTGCTTGTTTTTTTTTTGGGGTTCCAGTTGTTTTTTTGTTTTCAAGGGACATCTGGAATCTGTCCTTTTAGGGGGGGGTACTGTTAGGATCCGCTGCTCGGGTCACAGTTTGTTTACATTTTAGTGTCACGTGTGTTTGTTTCTGTTGCCATGACGGCAGATTTTGCTCACCTGCCTCTGGTTGGCGTTCGGGACGCGCACCTGTTGCCCGAGCGCTAATCAGAGGGCTATTTAGTCTTTGCCCGGGCCTCACTCGGCCTGGCTGCCTAATTTGCTTTCACGCAACAGTTAACGACCACTTTGTTTCCTGCTAGCTTTCAGGCTATGTATTTTTGCTTGCTAGCTCCCACGCTAGCCCCTTTGTTTTTTGTCTTCCGTGCTATGAGCACGTTTTTGTTTTTTTTCTGTCTGATTTATTTGTGGAAATAAATCATTTTCCTACCTGCAAGCTGTGTCCGAAGCCGTCTGCATCCTTGGGAGAACACCTCGCACCACGATGCGACCAGGTCGTTACAGAATAAACTTAAACTCAAGCCAAATGTTATCATATTCCTCTAAATCATGAAGTTTACAATGAATAAAGTTAACGGACAAACAGATTCATTGCTGAACTCTGCCTGCTGAATTTTAATGTGGACCTCATCTTTTTGCCCTGTGTGACCTAATATTTATATCTCTTACACTCTGGTCAGGTTGTGCATCTGCCAAGCACCACACAACACAACACAACACAACACAGACATGACCACGCTACACAACACAGACATGACCACGCTACACAACACAGACATGACCACGCTACACAACACAGACATGACCACGCTACACAACATCAGCATTTAACTGCAAATTATAATATCAAATATGATCAAGTAAACATGGCTCGCACATTCATTTGTGACGCTGGCCAGAGAAGTAACAAGAGTGAGCGATAATTAAGGATTTTTTATTAAGACACCAATTGTATCAATTTGTGAATACTGTGGTACCTCAACTTTGGTACATACACAAATACAGTACATACATGCACATACACTGTACAAACATACATATATACATACTGTACATATACACTCACTGTACAAACATACATATATACATACATGTACATATACACTCACTGTACAAACATACATATACACATGTACATATACATTCACTGTACAAACATACATATACACATACTGTACATATACATTCACTGTACAAACATACATATATACATACTGTACATATACACTCACTGTACAAACATACATATATACATACATGTACATATACACTCACTGTACAAACATACATATACACATGTACATATACATTCACTGTACAAACATACATATACACATACTGTACATATACATTCACTGTACAAACATACATATACACATACTGTACATATACATTCACTGTACAAACATACATATACACATACATGTACATATACACTCACTGTACAAACATACATATACACATGTACATATACATTCACTGTACAAACATACATATACACATACTGTACATATACATTCACTGTACAAACATACATATATACATACTGTACATATACACTCACTGTACAAACATACATATATACATACATGTACATATACACTCACTGTACAAACATACATATACACATGTACATATACATTCACTGTACAAACATACATATACACATACTGTACATATACATTCACTGTACAAACATACATATACACATACTGTACATATACATTCACTGTACAAACATACATATACACATACATGTACATATACATTCACTGTACAAACATACATATACACATACTGTACATATACACTCACTGTACAAACATACATATACACATACATGTACATATACATTCACTGTACAAACATACATATACACATACTGTACATATACATTCACTGTACAAACATACATATACACATACTGTACATATACATTCACTGTACAAACATACATATACACATACATGTACATATACATTCACTGTACAAACATACATATACACATACTGTACATATACATTCACTGTACAAACATACATATACACATACATGTACATATACATTCACTGTACAAACATACATATACACATACTGTACATATACACTCACTGTACAAACATACATATACACATACTGTACATATACACTCACTGTACAAACATACATATACACATACATGTACATATACATTCACTGTACAAACATACATATACACATGTACATATACATTCACTGTACAAACATACATATACACATACTGTACATATACATTCACTGTACAAACATACATATACACATACTGTACATATACACTCACTGTACAAACATACGTATACACATACATGTACATATACATTCACTGTACAAACATACATATACACATACTGTACATATACATTCACTGTACAAACATACATATACACATACTGTACATATACATTCACTGTACAAACATACATATACACATACTGTACATATACATTCACTGTACAAACATACATATACACATACTGTACATATACATTCACTGTACAAACATACATATACACATACATGTACATATACATTCACTGTACAAACATACATATACACATACTGTACATATACACTCACTGTACAAACATACATATACACATACTGTACATATACACTCACTGTACAAACATACATATACACATACATGTACATATACATTCACTGTACAAACATACATATACACATGTACATATACATTCACTGTACAAACATACATATACACATACTGTACATATACATTCACTGTACAAACATACATATACACATACTGTACATATACATTCACTGTACAAACATACATATACACATACTGTACATATACATTCACTGTACAAACATACATATACACATACATGTACATATACATTCACTGTACAAACATACATATACACATACATGTACATATACATTCACTGTACAAACATACATATACACATACTGTACATATACACTCACTGTACAAACATACATATACACATACATGTACATATACATTCACTGTACAAACATACATATACACATACTGTACATATACATTCACTGTACAAACATACATATACACATACATGTACATATACATTCACTGTACAAACATAGTTTATAAGTTTATAGCTACAACCTCTTTGCTTCTCTTATGGACAGGACAATGCAGACTTAAGCGTGTTCTGCTGTACTTCCACTTTGTTTTGGAAATATTCATGTTAACGACAACACCAACAGTGAGATCTTTTTTAAAAAATGCCTGAGAGTACTAGTTGTTTTGTATTATTGAGGTTAAACTTCACATCCAAATAAGAAGTGTTTATTTATGTTCTTTGTTACAGTGCTGCACGTTGTGATATTAAAATCAAGTCGTGAGTGACAAAGAGCTTTTCTTCTGCACTGCACAGACTAACATGTTGCCATCATTCTATGATGCATTTGGAGAAAGTCCCTGGAGGCAAAAGAGAACTGCTGACCTCAGCGCTAGAACCTTCCACATAATGGAGCACATATTGTTTTCCTAGAGTTGGTGCATACATTTAGCAACAAAGGATACTTGTTGTAATTACATTCATGGCAAGGAGATGTTTGGAGAAGGAAGATCATATTTTTGATCATTAAGCTTGGGATTCGGCAGCATGAAAGAAGCAATATCCTGCTCTGTATTAACTGTGAAGTCCTGACTTCAAAGGAATTATGTTTCTATATTTGCAGCAGTCTACTGCGGGTTATTATTACACATTTGTGGCTACAGGGTGCATCGTGCTATGTTTTACCATCATAGATGTGTCACCCTTTTTCCATTACGCATGCACCTCCTGGTACCCTAGCACCTCCAAAACCCTCAAATCTAAACTCCAAACATCTCAGAACAAGCTAGTCAGGCTACTTCTAGACCTCCACCCCAGATCCCACCTCACTCCTACCCACTTCTCTAAAGTGGGTAGGCTCAGGGTGGACGACAGAGTAAAACAACTTGCACTGAGCCTAGTCTATAAAATCCGCTACACCTCCCTGATACCGAAGTACATGTCAAACTACTTCCTTAACGTAAATGACCGCCATAACCACAACACCAGGGGGAGCTCCACTAACCACGTTAAACCCAGATTCCCAACTAACAAAGGTCTTAACTCATTCTCTTTCTATGCCACATAATAATAATAATAATACCTGAGATTTATATAGCGCTTTTCTAAGTACCCAAAGTCGCTTTACATGTTAAAAACCCATCATTCATTCACACCTGGTGGTGGTAAGCTACTTTCATAGCCACAGCTGCCCTGGGGTAGACTGACTGACATCAATGTGGAATGCGCTCCCAACAGGTATAAAAGAAAGGGCATCTCTATCCTCCTTCAAAACCGCAATAAAAGTTCACCTCCAGGCAGCTACAACCCTAAACTAACACCCTCCCCGGATTGCTAATAATCAAATGTAAACAATCAAATGCAGATACTTTTTCTTATGCCTTCTGATATCTCTCTCTCTCTCTCTCTCTCTCTCTCTCTCTCTCTCTCTCTCTCTCTCTCTCTCTCTCTCTCTCTCTCTCTCTCTATGTCCACTACTTGATGTCCATACCCCCCCCCCCCCACCCCTGATTGTAAATAATGTAAATAATTCAATGTGATTATCTTGTGTGATGACTGTATTATGATGATAGTATATATGATAGTATATATCTGTATCATGAATCAATTTAAGTGGACCCCGACTTAAACAAGTTGAAAAACTTATTGGGGTGTTACCATTTAGTGGTCAATTGTACGGAATATGTACTTCACTGTGCAACCTACTAATAAAAGTCTCAATCAATCAATTAGAACTGCTGCTGCTTTATGGAAGCGTGCAGGGTCTGCATCAACATCATCTACCGCTAATCCTGGTCAGGGTTTTAGGTCTGTCCCAGCTTAGACATCTCACACTCATAGTCTCCAATTAATGTATGGAAGAGACAGGAATGGAACTTAATGGTCGTTGCGCTTCAAAAGTACAACGGAGTTTCATTTTCAGTACGAACCAGCAAATCCCAAACTAAGCTCTTATGGGGGCCTTTTTTAAAAGCAGAAAAAAAAAACAGTAAGCACATATAAACATAAAAACTGGATACTTGTCCGATCCGAAGCTGCAGCCATCGGGACGCTACTCCGTAAGCCATCACACGTCAAAGTATATGTGCGTATCTGTGTCGTAGTCCATGGGTGCGTGTTTTGTCTATAAGCCTGGAGGTCGCTCCTCTTGGCGTCCCGGAACACAGCAAACATCCCAGCTGTCTTTGAAAAAGGAGAAAGGGATTTTCAGAGCGTCTTTTGCTGCAATGGTCTTGCTGGGGTGTTTACAGCACGACCTTGCCAAGGACATTGCAGAGGCAGACAAATTGTGGATAAGGATTGTGTTGGTAACGCATTCCAATGCTCTAATTGTCCCTTCTGGCTCTCGAATTGAAAGCTTCTCTGAGATGTTACCCAAATTGAGATTCGATCCCAAGATCGCCATAGATTCTCTATACCTTGGAATGTGAGAAGATGGGCAAAATAGACTTTCTGATTGAGGTACTGGCAAACACAGGAATGTATTGATCAAATATGGAAAGGACAGTCAATAGCATCAATCACAAACCACAAAAAGACAAATACAACATACATGAGTGATCTCCCAACATCACAGAGTCTTTGTCTCATGCTCTGGGATGTGTGGAGGTTTAGGGTGTCAGAAGAACTGAGCAGTGTTGTCTCCAGCGAGCCTCAGGAATTTATCAGGGCCATAAAAGTGTCTTTATATTTGGACAAAGACCAGGCCAATGCGGTCAAGACAAAGCACATGTGGACGGTTATCGGGACTAAAATTGTGTTCGACAAAAGACTTCTAAATGATTAATTTTGCCATAACAACACACACAAAAGTTGAATCTTGTAACGGTAATGTAAGATAACTTAGTAGAAATGATCCAGATTAGTCCTAAATGTATCGACTTGTTCATTACCGAACAAAATCCACCCTTCACATTTTGAGTTATTTATGGGGCAATTAAAGAAACAGAGTGAACACTCCTGTCTGTCTCTACCATCTTTGTCTATTCAATTCAAGATTCAAGATTCAAGATGATCTTTATTGTCCATTATTTAACATGTACAAGACATATAAGAACTGAAATTACATTTTGGGCACAGACCCACTGAGAGCAGATAAACATTACAGGGAGACAAGAACAGGACCGCCAACGGATCAGCCACTTACGGCACTCCTTAAAAAAAGTGGGAAACAGGTGATATTGGGGAAGGGGGGAAGAGTAAAATAAATATCAGTCAAAGGCTGGACACCCGGGAGGGAGTCCAGACTGAGTCCAAGGAAAAAAACCTCTTTGGCCATAGCACACATAAACATCCGTCCATCATTGTGGTGTACTCGGGGGATATTTTCAGAACAGCCTGCTTCTGTTTTGCAGCGTCAAGGCCATTCGAGGGAGACAAATCGTAGATTAGGATTGTTGTTTTTCCAAGCGAGCAGACATTACAATGACTTGTCTGTTCTATTCGTTCATGCTGGCTCTCATATCCAATCTTTGCAATTCAATAAGCTTCTCCATGATGTGATCCATCTTGCGATCCGGTTCAGAAATCGCCACAGTCTGTGATCCCACAGCTCGACCCAAACCTTCCATTGCGACCAACAGCCTTTGGGCTCCTTGAGTGGCTTACCAATTTGAAGATACACCAGAGCAATGCCCAGCCCAATCAGCACACGCCCTGCGATCACGGTTCCAAATAGGTAGATGTCTTCCACGTCCTTGACGGAAGGACTGAGAGGCCCATGATTCTCCATTTGTCCCAGGAATCTCTCACGTACCCTGCAGCAATGGTTCCGTCAGGGCAGCCAGGCTCCTCAGAACCTCTTTTCCTCACCGAAAATATTTTGTCAATTGAGTCGAGAGTCCAGCTGATCAATTCCATGTCTGATGTTTAGATTTGGAGGACAGCGCAGAGAAAGAGACTTCAAAAAAGTGTAGACAGGACAAGACAAAAAGAGCAAGCAGGGAGAAGACGGGAGGAGAAAAAAGAATGTGACCGCCCTCACCAAGAGCAAGGCAGAACAAGCTTCTGCGGGGCCGCTAACACAGACACACAGGCGTGAACATAAGACAACGTAGGCAAAATTCTCCCAATCAGGCCCGAACTCTAATCATTCCCATTTTGGACATTTCCTGAAAGTTTAATGAAAATCTGCACATACTGTAATTTCCGGACTGTAGAGCGCATCGGTATATAAGCTGCACTCACTAAATTTTAGAAGAAAAATATATTTTTCCATATATTAGCTGCACCGGACTATAAGGTGCAAATACATAGGTTGTGAAATTAGTTATTTACACAGACATATTTAGTAAATGTTTATTTGCTGTGGGGCTGTCTTGGTTAACAACAACATTGCGTGGACATCGGGGGCGGTACCTCTGGATTGGCAGACCGGGGTGATGGTTCCTCTCTCTAAGAAGGGGAACCGGAGGGTGTGTTCCAACTATCATGGGATCACACTCCTCAGCCTTCCCGGTAAGGTCTATTCAGGTGTATTGGAGAGGAGGCTACGCCGGATAGTCAAACCTCGGATTCAGGAGGAACATTTTGGTTTTCGTCCTGGTCGTGGAACTGTGGACCAGCTCTATACTCTCGGCAGGGTCCTTGAGGGTGCATGGGAGTTTGCCCCACCAGTCTACATGTGCTTTGTGGACTTGGAGAAGGCATTCGACCGTGTCCCTAGGGAAGTCCTGTGGGGAGTGCTCAGAGAGTATGGGGTATCGGACTGTCTGATTGTGGCGGTCTGCTCCCTGTATGATCAGTGTCAGAGCTTGGTCCGCATTGCCGGCAGTAAGTCAAACCTGTTTCCGGTGAGGTTTGGAGTCCGCCAAGGCTGCCCTTTGTTACTGATTTTGTTTACAACTTTTATGGACAGAATTTCTAGGCACAGTCAGGGCGTTGAAGGGATCCGGTTTGGTGGCTGCAGGATTAGGTCTCTGCTTTTTGCAGATGATGTGGTCCTGATGGCTTCATCTGGCCAGGATCTTCGGCTCTCACTGGATCGGTTTGCAGCCGAGTGTGAAGCGACTGGGATGAGAATCAGCACCTCACCTATGGTCATGAGCTTTGGGTTATGACTGAAAGGACAAGATCACGGGTACAAGCGGCCCAAATGAGTTTCCTCCGCTGGGTGGCGGGGCTCTCCCTTAGAGATAGGGTGAGAAGCTCTGTCATCCGGGAGGAGCTCAAATTAAAGCTGCTGCTCCTTCACATCGAGAGGAGCCAGTTGAGGTGGTCCAGGCAACTGGTCTGCCCCCCGAACGCCTCTTTAGGGAGGTGTTCAGGGCACGTACGACCGGTAAGAGGCCACGGGGAAGACCCAGGACACGTTGGGAAGACTATCTCTCCCGGCTGGCCTGGGAACGCCTCTGGATCCCCCGGGAGGAGCTGGACGAAGTGGCTGGGGAGAGGGAAGTCTGGGCTTCCCTGCTTAGGCTGCTGCCCCCGCAACCCAACCTCGGATATGTGGAAGAATATGGATGGATGGATGGATGGACGGATGGATGGATGGATGGATGTTTATTTACAAACATTATTTGTTTCCAAACGGTGTCTGCAACGCGGCAGTAAAACGACTGATCAAATAAAACAGAAGTCCTTGTCATGGACCCACTAGCTGCGCAAGCTAGCTCTCCAATCAGCTAAACAGACTCAATAATGCCACAGTGACGTTTTGGTGAATTTACTGAGGAATTTGTGAAACCGAATCAATACAAAAAGAATGCCATCCTACTAGCAGACACTCGCAAACACTTTAGCATATTGGCTAATGCTGACATCTCTCTATCTCTCTATCTCTCTATCTATCTATCTATCTATCACACATGGGACGCTTTAGTAAGTAAGAATTGTTTTAGTTCTATTGTAAAACTTACAAACGTTGCTTGGAGTGATGAATGAAGAATCCATAGGAGTAGAAACCTTATGGATGATTAAAAGACGAAACAGCCCTTGTATTTCCGGTCCAAAGCTTTAAACAATAGGAAACAATGTAATCATTCACCCTGCAGTGAACAAACTTGTCTAAAAGTTGGCACAACAACAAGACACCAGTTCAGTGTCTTTGCATGATGGCTGTCAGCAAAGAAAACTCCACCAATTAGCAGCACCGTTGTATAAGCTGCAGGGTTTAAAGCATAGGGAAAAAGTGGCTTACAGACCGGAATTGACGGTAACTTTTGAAGTGTATTTTACTAAGTGGCTAACTCACAGCATGTCTGAGTGCACTCATTTGATAAATGAGCATTGTGTTGATCATTCATAGTAGTTACTGTAGATGTAGTTTGATATTATGATGAGTTGCTTTCATCTTCTGCCGCAGTGTGTCAGTTAAGTAACACGGCCTTACACTCCTCACTCAGTCTGGAATCTTTTTTTTCCCCTGCCTGCCTTTCTAGAATGAAGATAACTCCACGTTCCCTCACTGAGTGGAAGAGCGGGAGAATGGATGTCTCTGTGGATCTTGGAGGACCCCCAGGAAATGTCAGTGCATTTGAAAAGAAAGTGAACTTATGCTGCTCTGTCACTTTGTAGAACAAGGTCAAGGTTTTGGAGGCTGGTTTGTGTCTACATTGTAATGTGCTCCCCTCCGCTGGGAACGCTGCTGTGACGGAATGATGTCCTCCACTCTCGCTTGGAGGGTAAAAAACATAACTTGTGATACCATCCTCAAATACTCTCATGATTGACAATGTTCTTCCTTTTAGTAACTGAAATGCTTGCCAAATTACTTTTTCATAAGGGACTGTTCTTAAAGGGGAACTGCGACAAATTAGCACCTATGGCGACTAAGAAAACTAACGAGAGTGCTGAATCAGAAATAGACAACAACCCAGGAAATAGCAAACTGAACACATATTTACTTCTTTTTAGTCACTGACCTCATCTTCATTTTATCATGAATAATGATATGTTGTCTACTCTACTTTAAAACGGTAACATTTAAAAACTGACTATTCAAATGAGAACTAATTAATAAGTAAAACATTTTGGTTTTCCCTACATAGAAGATCTGGAGTAAAGATTCTGCAACGTACTGAAGATGCTTGTTTTCAGAATAAAATACTTGTTTTTAGCTTAAAAGTCCTGCTATTTTTTAGATATGCAAATATTCTTTCAGGATGTCGTATCAAGTTAAAGATAATTTCACTAGATTTAGTATTGTTCTCCCTGAAATCTCCTCAATTATTTTATATTTTATCAGCTCTTTTTGCAGTGTACTTTTAGTAACATAATCACAGAGAGCTAACTAGCTTATGTTGCTATATTGACATACTGAGCTGCTGCATGGCCTCTGAGTTGGTGAAAGTTAATTGTAGATGATAAATCATGTCTCTCACCTGGATAGTAGAAGGTTGTGGACATAATCCCACAAGTTGGTCAACTTTGACATTCAATTTAGACCCGAAGACATCGCTCGGAAGACGCGACAATAAATAAATGAATATATATATTTTTTTAACTGAGGAGTGAGGGTTATGATGAATTCATCATTTGAACGGGGAACATGTATCTCATGCTGAAAGATATAAACATCCCATCAGTCTTTATCTGAATGAGAGCAGACATTGTAGGGTAAGTGATTGTTTTATTATGTTTGTATATCTTGTTTAGCACTTAGCAATACTACTACATGATGCTTAGTGTTTCACTAAAGCTGGATCTGTTTAGCTTCTAAAACTTGTACATCATCCTCCTTATATTCAGCCTCAAAAATAGAAGTTTCTGGATCATCAAAGTAGTCTTTGTTGTCTCCCATCAAGTCTGCCATGATTAGTAGTCTTGTTGTTGTTGTTGTTGAAGGAAATAGCAAATGTCATAATCATATCCGCATTGGCTCCTCTACCGGAGAACCAATGCGAATTCAGGCAGGGTCGTGGTACAGTGGACATGATCTTCGCCGCTCGCCAAGAAAAGTGCCAAGAACAGAACGTCACTCTATACTCCACCTTTGTAGATCTGACGAAGGCCTTCGACACTGGACCCCGACTTAAACAAGTTGAAAAACGTATTCGGGTGTTACCATTTAGTGGTCAATTGTACGGAATATGTACTTCACTGTGCAACCTACTAATAAAAGTCTCAATCAATCAATCAAACTGTCAGCCGAGAGGGCCTCTGGAAGATCATGGCCAAGTGGAAAATGGAGTCAAACAAGGCGGTGTTCTGGCACCCACTCTGTTCAGCATGATGTTCTCAGCCATGCTGACAATGCTTTCCGGTCTAGGGACACGGGGATAGACCTGTGCAACCGCACTGATGGCAAGCTGTTTAATCTGCGAAGACTCCAGACAAAGACAAAAGTACAGACCACCAAGGTTTGCGACTTCCTCTTTGCGGACGACTGTGCCCTGAATGCTTCCAACGAGCTGGAAATGCAATTGAGCATGAACAACTTCGCCACAGCATGCTCAGACTTTAAAGTTAAAGTACCAATGATTGTCACACACACTAGGTGTGGTGAAATTTGTCCTCTGCATTTGACCCATCCCCTTATTCACCCCCTGGGAGCAGTGGGCAGCAGCGGTGCCACGCCCGGGAATCATTTTGGTGATTTAACCCCCAATTCCAACCCTTGATGATGCTGAGTGCCAAGCAGGTAGGTAATGGGTCCCATTTTTATAGTCTTTGGTATGACTCGGCCGGTGTTTGAACTCACAACCTACCGATCTCAGGGCGGACACTCTAACCACTAGGCCACTGAGTAGGCGACAGTGGCCTAGTGTTCAACATTCAGGGCACAGTCGTCCGCAAAGAGGAAGTCGCGAACCTTGGTGGTCTGTACTTTTGTCTTTGCCTGGAGTCTTCGCAGATTAAACAGCTTGCCATCAGTGCGGTTGCGCAAGTCTATCCCCATGTTCCCAGACCGGAAAGCATCTGTCAGCGACTGGAAATGCAACTGAGCATGAACAACTTCGCCACAACATGCTCAGACTTTGGACTCACCATCAGTACAAAGAAAACAGGTGATGCATCAACCTGCTCCTGGAGACCCGTACACTGAGCCCCTCGTCAGCGTAAATGGTGAAGACCTCAAAGCTGCTGAAAAGTTTGTCTACCTGGGTAGCACCTTGTCACGCGTGGGCAACATCGACGAGGAGGTCATGCATAGGATAGCGCATGGAAGTGCTGCATTCGGCCGACTCCGCAGTTCTGTCTGGGAGCGCAGAGGGATCAGCCTACGGACCAAACTTAAGGACTACCGTGCTGTTGTCCTACCCACCCTGCTGTATGCTTGTGAGACCTGGACTGTATACAGCCGGCATGCTAATCAAGCTTAACGCCTTCCACATGAGATCCCTCCGGAGGCTGCTCAACATCAGGTGGCAGGACAAGATCCCAGACACTGAGGTCCTCCACAGGGCTGAGATGGAGAGCATCTATGCCATTCTCAAGCATTCCCAGCTGAGATGGGCTGGCCATGTCTGCCGCATGTCAGACGAACGCCTACCAAAAATGCTCCTGTACAGTGAACTGCACCATGGAAAGCGCTCAAGCGGCGGACAGCGGAAACGCTTTAAGGACACCCTAAAGGCCAGTCTCAAGGGCTGTGGTCTGGACCCAGAGACCTGGGAAGCCGATGCCCAACACCGTTCAAACTGGTGCTCTGCAGTCTGGCATGGTGTAGCAGACTTCGAGGAAAAACGCATCCATGAAGCCGAACAGAAGCGACAGCTCCGCAAGACCAGAGACAGTTCCTCCCTCTCAGCCAGCCACACCCCCAGCCATAACCTGCCCTCACTGCAGCCGGTCATTCCTCGCAAGGATTGGCCTGTTCAGCCATCTTTGCACACAAAAATCAACGTCAAGTCACCTGGTCATCTTCCAAAACGAAGGATGAACATAGGAGTGTTTGACTAAAGCTGCATCTGTTTAGCTTCTAAAACTTGTACATCATCCTCCTTATATTCAGCCTCAAAAATAGAAGTTTCTGCATCATCAAAGTAGTCTTCGTTGTCTCTCATCAAGTCTGCCATGATTAGTAGTCTTGTTGTTAAAGGAAATAGCAAACGTCATAATGTGTCTGTGAAATATTTTCTAATTTTCTGCAGCTTGTTGCACCGTATCGACATAAAAGGGAACAGAGAAAAGGGACGGAGTGGCGCGGTTGGGAGAGTGGCCGTGCCAGCAACCTGAGGGTTCTTGGTTCAATCCCCACCTTCTACCATCCTAGTCACGTCCGTTGTGTCCTTGAGCAAGACACGTCACCCTTGCTGCTGATGGCTGCTGGTTAGCGCCTTGCATGGCAGCTCCCGCCATCAGTGTGTGAAAGTGTGTGTGAATGTGTGTGTGAATGTGTGTGTGAATGTGTGTGTGAATGTGTGTGTGAATGTGTGTGTGAATGTGGAAATAGTGTCAAAGCGCTTTGAGTACCTTGAAGGTATAAAAGTGCTATACAAGTATAAGCCATTTACCATTCTCATTGAAGTTCAAGTTAAAGTAGCAATGATTGTCACACACACACACGAGGTGTGGTGAAATGTGTCCTCTGCATTATCATAACAAATGACCAGAAAAAGTGACACAAGTAATATTACCCAGAAGGCTTTACTAAAATGTTATTGTTACACGTTTTTAACAGTCTGACTTTTTGCAAAAGTAGGAGGTATCCAACTTTAAATTAAGGTGGAATATATTCCACTATCTACCCTTTGATTTAAAAGTGGAGACGCAGGATTATACTGGGAAATGTACAAAATAATTGTCTGCTTCAATGACTTAGATGGCTGATACTGTGAGTAAAATAACTATTTTCCCTCATAAATGTACATTAATATTCAAGTTAATATAATCATCTGCTTTGACCACTTATATGGCCGATACCACGAGTCAAAGAACTATTTTCCCTCATAAATGTACATTAATATTCAACTTAATCATCAATCTCTCCGCAGCCCGACAGAAGACAGAAATTGTTCATCAATTATTCAGAAGATATCATTTTCTTTACGGGGGGACATTTTTCAAATCTTCACTTCCTGTCAGGACAAATGTCAACAATTAGAATAAATGAATTAAAGTAGACGTCAACATTAAATGTACTAACTTACTTTCAGTACAATGGAGTGATAGTCACTGAAACTAAATATTACCTCAGATTTGATTAATTAGCTTCCATTTATAATTTATGAATAGATATCCAATCCAATCCACTTTATTTATATAGCACATTTACACAACAAGAATGTTTCCAAAGTGCTGCACAGCCATGTTAAAAACAATATTAAAAACGATATTAAAAATAATATTAAAAACAATATTATGCTACACCAATGACTGAATAAAAACAAAGAATAAATGAATAGAAAACCAATACAGAGACAATATAAAAAATAAATATGATTAAAAAAGATTTTAAAGGGTAAAACCAATTAAAACAGTAATATAGACATCAAAATGTATAACCCTAACCCTAACCACACAGGACAACAGAGGACAGAAGACCACACAACTCACGTAGTGTTAAAAGCCAAAGAATAAAAGTGGCTCTTAAGATACTTCTAGAAGCACATCTCACTGGGCGGCCATTTTGTGCCCAGCAGCACATCCATCAATGGTGAGCTGATCAATATCTGGTGCTCATTCAGTCCTGGTGTTACAAACTGTGCTCATTCAGTCCTGGTGTTACAAACTGTGCTCATTCAGTCCTGGTGTTACAAACTGTGCTCATTCAGTCCTGGTGTTACAAACTGTGCTCATTCAGTCCTGGTGTTACAAACTGTGCTCATTCAGTCCTGGTGTTACAAACTGTGCTCATTCAGTCCTGGTGTTACAAACTGTGCTCATTCAGTCCTGGTGTTACAAACTGTGCTCATTCAGTCCTGGTGTTACAAACTGTGCTCATTCAGTCCTGGTGTTACAAACTGTGCTCATTCAGTCCTGGTGTTACAAACTATGCTCATTCAGTCCTGGTGTTACAAACTATGCTCATTCAGTCCTGGTGTTACAAACTATGCTCATTCAGTCCTGGTGTTACAAACTATGCTCATTCAGTCCTGGTGTTACAAACTATGCTCATTCAGTCCTGGTGTTACAAACTGTGATCATTCAGTCCTGGTGTTACAAACTATGCTCATTCAGTCCTGTGCTCATTCAGTCCTGGTGTTACAAACTGTGTTTGTACACAACTAGTGTATGTAGTGTGGTTGTAATAACACACATGATGTGTATGATGATCAATATAACATGTGACTCACTCCATGGACATGTGTGTGTTTGTACACAACTAGTGTGTGTAGTGTAGTTGTAATAACACACATGATGTGTATCATGATCAATATATGGACACTTGTGTGTTTGGTCCAGCTAGCCGGGGAAGTTTTTTGCAGTTTATTTGGGTAAGCACTCTATTTATTTCCAAATAGCTTGGCTCAAAGTCACTTTCATCTCACTCTCGGTCCGCTCCATCGTCTCACTCTTCCTTTGTGCTCGCTTCTAGAAGCAGTAATTCATCCTCCGTATATTCATCTTCAAAAAGATAAGGTTGTGAATCCTCATTTCTCCAAAAATAGTCGTCTATTTTGTCTGTTGCCATGATTAGAAAACACTCGCGTTTGTTTCTGGAAGCAGGAACACATTTGTTGCCGGAGGTCGGAAGTGTGTTGCTATAGAAAACGCAATAAAAGCACAGAGGAATTACTTACGACAATGATTGAAATGGCAAAAATACGGTCAACATTGAACATAGTACCAATTGTTATGAAGGTGTCTGTCACTGTCACCACCTGCTGCCACCTTGTGGTTTGTATTCAGTTTTCTTTTGTTGGTGCAGTTGACCTTGTGTGTTCACTTTATTTCTCCTTCCTCTTAGAGTTCCTGTGTTCCCATTGTGGGTGGAGTTGTGAGACGTGCACAGCTGTTCCCAATTTACCCTGATGCTATTTAAGCAGCACTTTGGCAGCTGGATGGCACTTGGTGATTCCACTCCTCGGCTCTCCACTTCTGATGACTTCCATGCTTCGTGTTTCTTGCTGCTTGTGTTCCTGGCCACTCCCGGTGCCATCCAGCTTGGTGTTTACGTCGGCGGTAGCACGTCTTGCAACTCCGACCCAAGTTTGTTTTATTTTTATATATTAGTTTTTGTTTTCTCCACTGTGCCCATTTTGAGTACTCCTTTTTGCACCGTCGCATTCTGTTCCCTCCTGTGAGGAGCGCCTTTTTGTGAGTATGCAACTCTAGTAAAGAACTGTTCGACTCACCTTTTGTCTACATCCTTGGGTTCCCCTCAAACTGTGTTATACAGAGCTGTGACAGAATCACTGAGTCATTATGGAACCCGCAGACGAAGATCCTGTTCGACGGGCTCTTAGGGCTCATGGCCAGCAAATAAGCCATCATGAACAGAGTACCCCCCCACCGCCCATATGACTGTGCCATTGACCTCTTTCCAGGGTCTCCGCTACCTTCTTCACGGCTATACAATATTTTGCGTCCCGAACAGCATGCTATGGAGGAATACATCTCCTCTTCTCTCGCCGCCGGACACATTCGTCCATCTTCCGTACCCGTGGCGGCTGGGTTTTTTTTCGTTAAGAAGGATGGAGGGTTGCGATACTGTATAGACTACCGAGCCCTAAACAAGATCACGGTTAAGAATAAATACCCTCTTCCACTACTGGAGTCTTTGTTTGCGCTTCTGCATGGGGCGGTAGTATTTACCAAATTAGATCTAGGTAACGCGTATCACCTTGTGCGTATTTGTCAGGGCGATGAATGGAAGACTGCTTTCAACACTCCTCTAGGCCACTTTGAGTATTGCGTCATGCCGTTCGGCCTCACAAATGCTCCCGGTGATTTTCAGTGTTTGATCAATGATGTTCTCCGCGACATGATAGGCCGTTTCGTAGTAGTGTACTTGGACGACATACTTATCTTTTCACGCTCCATTGAAGTACACCATCAGCATGTCCATCTGGTCTTGCAGAGACTTTTAGAGAACCG
>NC_084744.1:334432-456932 GCF_033978785.1 Entelurus aequoreus
TTCAGTCAGTTTTTCTGAATAAAGGATAACTTAAAGTTCTTCCCGATTGGGGCTTTCCTTGAAACAAACAAATTGTCACTTTTTCCAAGTCTGGATCATGTCTCCTAAATTTGCCTGGAACATATAGCAAAGAAACTGATCAGTGCAAAGTTAAATAAATCCCAGCATTCAATGAATCAAACATCTTACACATTTAGCAGACTAATTTACAAACTATATTTCAGTGGAGCAACACACTTACCGCCCGATGGAAGCAGACCTTTCCCAGCAGGGAGCCAGCCACACAATGAGTCAAACACCGAGGTGCTATTTAACTCCAACACAGTGATTGTCAACCTGCCACAGCTGCCTTGGGGCAGGTGGCCACACCTCAGCCTGATTGAGGATAAAATTAGGGATGTACTTGCCTTCAATGACCACACCTAAAGAGTGGCGTAGTTTGACCTCCTGGTGCATGCTTTCACTGTGATGGCTGGCCCTCCGCCCAGTCTCACCTGTTCGGAGGTATTGTGATGCTCCACAATATATATATATATATATATATATATATATATATATATATATATATATATATATATATATATATATATATATATATGTATATATATATATATATATATATATATATATATATATATATCTCAGTGACGTGCGGTGAGGTTCATGGCTGGTGAGGCACTGACTTCATCACAGTCAGATTTACAAACATGTGAACCCTAAAGAGTATCTTATTCACCATTTGATTGGCAGCAGTTAACGGATTATGTTTAAAAGCTCATACCAGCATTCTTCCCTGCTTGGCACTCAGCATCAAGGGTTGGAATTGGGGGTTAAATCACCAAAAATTATTCCCGGGCGCGGCGCCGCTGCTGCCCACTGCTCCCCTCACCTCCCAGGGGGTGAACAAGGGGATGGGTCAAATGTAGAGGACAAATTTCACCACACCTAGTGTGTGTGTGACAATCATACTTGCCAACCCTCCCCTTTTTAGCGGGAGACTCCCGGTATTCAGCGCCTCTCCCGATAACCTCCCGGCAGAGATTTTCTCCCGAAAAACTCCCGGTATTCAGCCGGAGCTGGAGGCCACGCCCCCTCCAGCTCAGTGCGGGCTCAGGGTTAGGGTTAACCCTAACCCTAACCCTCTGAGTGGGTACAGCCTGTTCTCACGTCCGCTTTCCCACAATATAAATAGCTTGCCTGCCCAATGACGTCATAACATCTAGGGCTTTTAGAGAGTAGAGTGCACAACTGTGCACACAACAAGGAGACGAAGCAGAAGAACGAGGAAGTTACAGACATGGCGACGCCGTCGACGAGCAAGATGAAGAAATACGCTTGCAAGTTCCAAAACGAATGGAAACAAGAATTTCAGTTCATCCAGGACAGTTCGAAAGGGAAGGTGTATGTATGTTGCCTGTACATTTTGTATAACAGACTTCTCCATTGAACACGGTGGCCGAGTCATGAACGGAGGAGAAGTTAAACAGGACAATACTGCCATCTACTGGATATCCCCCGGAACACTGAAATCCATGTATTTATTTTATTTATATGTATAATAAAATAAATATATATACACATATATATATATATATATATATATATATATATATATATATATATATATATATATATATATATATATATATATATATATATATATATATATATATATAGCTAGAATTCACTGAAAGTCAAGTATTTCATACATACATATATATATATATATATATATATATATATATATATATATATATATATATATATATATACACACATCCCCACCTTCTACCATCCTAGTCACGTCCGTTGTGTCGTTGGGCAAGACACTTCACCTTTGCTCCCGATGGCTGCTGGTTAGCGCCTTGCATGGCAGCTCCCGCCATCAGTGTGTGAATGTGTGTGTGAATGTGTGAATGTGGAAATAGTGTCAAAACGCTTTGAGTACCTTGAAGGTAGAAAAGCGCTATACAAGTCAATCAATCAATCAATCAATGTTTATTTATATAGCCCTAAATCACAAGTGTCTCAAAGGGCTGTACAAGCCACAACGACATCCTCGGTACAGAGCCCACATACGGGCAAGGAAAAACTCACCCCAGGGGGACGTCGGTGAATGACTATGAGAAACCTTGGAGAGGACCGCATATGTGGGTAAACTTAACTTAACTTTACACATACAAACTGTAGCACACAAAAAAGCATATTTAATAAAAAAAAACTTTATTATGGTCTTACCTTTACTCATAAATGAAGTCCATGCCCCGCTGTTGTGCTGGATTAATGCACCCCCGCCGTAGAATGCACCCCCTGACGGGAGTGTTATATCATCTAAAGCCCACACTTAAACTTTCCACGTGCAAGATTTAATGTATTTAAAAAAGTTATTTAATAAGAAGCCAAAAAGTGCAAAAACAATAATGTTGGTGTTGGAGGAGTTGTGAATCAATAAAATATGAAATCTGTGCTGCAGTCTGCAGGTGTACCTAATTTTGTGGCCCTGCGGTCATTCGCAACTCATCCAACATAAACATTATTGTTTTTGCACTTTTTGGCTTCTTATTCAATAACTTTTTTAAATAGTGTAACCGAGGGTTTATAAATGTCGCATATAATGTATGAAACTACAAAATAATAAACACGGAGGCTCCAGTTTACACGAGGACCACTTTATTTACCTTCTTTCAAAAACCTCCGCTCCACTCCAACGTGTCATTACTTCCGCTCTTAGCGCCTTCAAAATAAGAGCGCAAGGCATATACGGGGGTGCACCGGCACAAGGAGGCGGCATTACTGCGAGACGAGCCTCAGCCAGTGTGTCTTCGCAGCAGTCTTATGATCGCTCAGCACAAGAAATACGTTACACACCTACAGTTGTTGACAAAATACACTGTACATTATATACCTCAGCTAACTCAACTATGGAAATGTATAATATAATTCATATAGCAATACGGTCTCACTGCACAGCAGGCTAGCAGTTAGCCGAGTCCGCAATCCATGTTGAGGCACAACACAGTGACGTGCCTCAACTGGCTGCTGATCACCGCACCGTCTCTTCTCAGTATTTGAACGGCAAATGTGAAAATTCAGCGATTTTGAATAAAAAATAATCTAAAACTGGTGAAGTTAAATGGAAAATAACTTTATAGTCGACCATGAGATACACCAGAGCAAAGAGGAGAGGTGTCTATCCTCCTCTACCGCCCCTCCCTCCATTCTGAATGCGTGTGAAGATCCCTCCCCCACATCCCCCAAGCCATCCACGTCTCCATCTTTCTCCCTCCCTCAAGTAGACCTTTCTCCCCCCTTCTCCCCCTTGGAGTTCCGGGAGCTAACCCCACTCACGCCCCGCCCTACTCTGATTTTTACCCCCCTAGATCATCGCTCACCTCCACCACCCCCTCCACGAAGGCGTGCTCCACAACCCCCCAGCCATACTTCACCCTTCTCACGCCAACCCCATACACGCCCTCAACGTCCACCTTCAGTAGTTCGTCCCAGCTCTGACGCTGCTCACTCCCCCTCCCCCTTACGGCAAACCCCGCCTCGCCCTGACAGCAGTCCTGAATATTTCTGATACAGAAAAGGGTTCAGCAGTAGACCACATTATCAGCTGGTCCCAAGGTTGCCTACATCAAATCATGGCACCTTCTACATTCCTGTTGTGACTACCAAGAAAGTAAACATTGGGAAACTTAGCCACCCTGCTAACCTAAACAATCTCATTCCTATTATCTCCAAATCAAAGCCAACATGGAAGCCTGTCAATAACACCATCAGGATGGGTCTGCTCAATGTCAGGTCTCTGAATAACAAATCATTTTTAGTCAATGATTTTATTACCACTTCTAAACTTGACTTTATGTTTTTAACTGAAACATGGCTGGAACCAAATAACAGTGCAAGCATTGTGATGGAGACAGCACCCCCCAACTATAACTTCATTGATATATGTAGATGGGGGAAAAGAGGTGCTGCTATATTTAAAAACATGTTTCAGGGGAAACAGATGTCACTTGGTGATTTGACATCATTTGAATACCTGTGTGCTGTGTTGAAATGCTCTCCCAAAATTCTCTTGTTAATTATCTACAGGCCACCTAAATATTCTGCACATTTTTTCGATGATTTTACTGAATTGTTGTCTAGCATCTCCACTGACTTTGACTGCCTGGTTATAACTGGTGATTTTAATTTTCATATTGACGATTTAAATGACAAGGGCGCAAAATAACTTTTGACTATTTTAGACACATTTGAAGTGTGTCAACATGTGAAAGAGGCTACACATTATAAGGGACACACCCTGGACCTGATTATCACAAAAGGCCTCAATGTTTCTGATGTTCTTGTGATTGATCCTTCATTGTCTGATCATTTCTGTGTTTTCTTTAATATTTCTGTAATTCCGGACACACAAACAGAATCAAAGAATGTCAAAAAGCGGTACATAAATGAACATGCTAATGTCCTCTTTAAAAACGCCATCTCCTCACTACCACCTCTAAACCCATGTCATGCTGATGATCTTGTAAGCAACTTTAATTCCAAAATTGTGAATATCACAGAAATCATTGCACCTGTTACAGTTAAAATGATTTCTGGCAAGCAAAAGGCACCCTGGAGAAAATATGCTGCTGTAACAGCCCAGAGAAGAGAGTGCAGGAAGGCTGAACGAATCTGGCGGAATGCAAAACTTCATATTCACCATGACATCTATAAAGAGAGCCTCCAGGCCTACAATTTAATCTTAAAAAGTGCTAGAGAAACATTCTTCTCCAATATCATAAACAGCAACACAAAAAAAGCCAAAAGCCTATTCGCAACCGTTGACAGACTGACCAACCCCCCAACACAAATACCAGCCGAACTCCATTCCACGCAGAAATGCAATGACTTTGCATTCTTTTATACTGATAAAATTGAAGGCATCAGACGTGCCATCAATATCTCAAGTAAAAAAGTTGGGTCACCACCCCATTTAGGCAAAAGTAACACAGCAATGATGGCAAGCTTTAATGCCATAGACTCTAAAACTCTAGTGGAAACGGTGACAGCTCTAAAGTCATCCACCTGCTGCCTTGATGTTTTACCTACCAACTTCTTTAAGAATGTTTTTGACTGCCTATCAACAGACGTTGTTATGATCCGCTACCCGGATCATATTTCTGTTTACGTTTTCTAGTCACTTGTGTTTTTCTGTTAGTCTTGATCTCTTTCTAGTTACTGTTTAAGCACTTCTGAGTTTGGTTACCATAGTTACTGATTACTGTCACCTGCCGCGGGTGTTCCCGACGCGCACCTGTTTTTCATTACTGTCATTATATAAGCCTGCCTTTCCGTTCAGTCTGTCTTGAATCGTAGTTTGTGTTCGCACGACAGTTGACGACTTCTGTTCCTGTTCTGTAACCTGCTAGCTTCCACGCTAAAGGCTCTGTTTAGTGTTTTACTCTAGCTCCCACGCTAGCTCTTTTAGTTTTGTACTTTTAGTGCTATGAGCACGTGTTTATTTGTTACTGTCTGATTTATGCTTTAATAAATCATTACTTACCTGCAAGCTGTGTCCGAAGCCCGATCTGCATCCCTGGGAGAACGAACACCCGCACCCGGTCGTCACAGACGTCTTGCAAATAGTTAATAATTCTATTCAATCGGGCAATTTCCCGAAGGCTTTCAAAACTGCAGTCATTAAACCTGTTAGGGTGTGGTGATATGGATCCCAAGGATGCAGAGACGAGTTTGGGTTTACAATTGTTCTTCCACTTTATTTGGCGGAAGCACTAGGTAGCAAAAAACAATGGCGATGGTGGAAAACACAACACACCATGTAACAAACTACTGAGAGAAAAAAACACAAAACTAAAAGCGCTAGACAAGGCTAGGAAAAATATACTTCATGAGAGAAGTGATAAAACAAGGTACCAAAATAAAACGCTAGACAAGGCTAGGATTGTACGGGCCAACCTGAGGTGAAAGGTTCGCGACTTAGTGAGTCCTCTTGCACGACCAACCGTTTGGTAGCAATGGCAAAGTTCCGGCGCTCACCGGCCGTCAGCAGCCAGTTAAAATAGGCTGCTGCTAATCAAGCTCAGGTGTGTGCTGCTGCCTTGCGTCAGCTGCACTCCATACTGTGGATGAGAGAGAGAGTGAACATGGTGCAGACAATAGAAATAGGCAAGGACATTTACAGATTACCACAGTACCCCCCCCTCAACGGACGCCTCCTGGCGGCCTACCTGGCTTGTCTGGGAATCGAACGTAAAAGTCCTTGATCAAGTCCTTGTCAATTATAAGCGATCTAGAAATCCATGACCGTTCCTCTGGGCCGTACCCCTCCCAGTCCACCAGGTATTGAAAACCCCTTCCCCTTCTTCTCACATCCAAGATGGTGTTTACAGTAAATGCTGGGTGACCATCAACCAGCCTGGGTGGAGGAGGCGGTACCTCCGGAGGGCTGAGTGGGCTGGATGAGACAGGCTTGATGCGGGACACGTGAAAAACAGGATGGCACTTGAGAGATCTAGGGAGATGGAGCTTGACTGCAACACGATTGATGATCTTGGCAATGGGGAATGGTCCAATGAACCTGGGAGCCAGTTTCCTAGATTCGGTGGCCAATGGTAGGTCCCGTGACGATAACCAGACCTTCTGTCCCAACTGGTAGTGTGGGGCTGGTGTGCGATGTCGGTTGGCTAAGACCTGGTTCCTGGCCGATGTTCTTTTTAACGCAGCCCTGGTGTTGCGCCAAGCCTGGTGAGCCCGACGCAGGTGTGCCGTTACGGATGGTACGTCGGCATTGGGTTGGGTAGAAGGAAAAACTGGGGGTTGGAAACCATAGGCGACGTGAAATGGAGACAGACCGGTGGCGGAGCTAATGAGAGAGTTGTGAGCGTATTCTATCCATGGGAGATTTTCAGACCAGGTTGCGGGTTGCTGATGACAAGTGCACCGGATGGCCGCCTCCAGGTCTTGGTTGGTCCGCTCGGTCTGTCCATTGCTCTGAGGGTGGTAGCCGGAGGATAGGCTAGGGGAGGCCCCCAGAGACTTGCAGAATGCTCTCCAGACGGCCGAGGAGAACTGTGGCCCTCTGTCGGATACAACATCAGTGGGGATGCCGTGCAGCCGGAAAGCGTGGAGCACTAATAATTGGGCTGTTTCAAGAGCAGACGGCAGCTTGGGGAGGGCTACGAAATGGGCCATCTTCGAGAACCGGTCCACAATGGTCAAAATGGTGTCGCTTCCCTCAGAGGGGGGCAGTCCTGTGACAAAATCCACAGCTATGTGTGACCACGGGCGGGAGGGGATGGGTAATGGGTGTAGCAGTCCTGCTGGGGCCTGGTGGGATGCCTTGTTCCGGGAGCAGACCCGACATGCTGCCACAAACGCCTTCGTATCTGCCAGAATGGATGGCCACCAAAAACGCTGGGAGAGGATAAAACTGGTGCGACGAATGCCTGGATGGCAAGCGATCTTCGACCCATGTGCCCAATCCAGAACGCTGGAACGGAGCCGAGGAACCACAAACAGCCGACCTGGTGGGCAGCCCCGCGGAGATGTGTCCGACTTCAGGGCCTCCAAGACCTGCCGCTCGATGTCCCACTGGAGTCCCCCAATGAAGTGGGTATGGGGAACAATAGGTTCAGGTGAGGAATCTTCCAAGGACGAAGAGTAGACACGGGACAGGGCATCGGGCTTCCCATTCTGAGAACCAGGTCGGAAAGTGATGATAAAGTTAAAACGGGTCAGAAATAGTGCCCACCTGGCCTGGCGAGGGTTCAGTCTCTGTGCGGTCCTTAAGTAGGACAGGTTCTTGTGGTCCGTGTAGACGATGAATGGTAGCTCCGCCCCTTCCAGCCAGTGTCTCCACTCCTGAAGGGCCAAGATGACCGCCAGAAGCTCCCTGTTGCCAATGTCATAATTCTTCTCGGCAGGGGATAGGCGACGAGAGAAGAAAGCACAGGGGTGCAACTTCTGGTCGCTGGTAGATTGCTGGGAGAGTACGGCCCCTACACCTGAATCAGAAGCGTCCACTTCAACAAAAAATTGGAGAGAACGGTCAGGGTAACAAAGCACAGGAGCCGAAGTAAACAATCTCTTTAGCCTTAGGAACGCGGAATTAGCATCGGGTGTCCATTCAAACAGAACCTTAGTAGAAGTTAGCCTCGTAAGTGGCTCAGCGACGCGACTAAAATTGCGAATAAATCGCCGATAAAAATTAGAGAAGCCCAAGAATCTCTGGAGGTGCTTCTTGGACACCGGAGTGGGCCAGTCTACTACTGCTTTGACCTTAGCAGGGTCCGGTCTGAGTCTACCCTCCTCAATGATAAATCCTAAGAAGGGTATGGAAGATGAGTGAAACTCGCATTTTTCTGCCTTGACGAACAGTTTATTTTCGAGCAAACGTTGAAGGACTAACCGAACCTGCTGCACATGTTCGTCAAATGTCGAAGAATAAATTAATATGTCGTCCAGGTAAACGAAGAGAAACCGCCCTGTCATGTCCCGAAAAATATCATTAATGAAGCCCTGAAAAACGCCAGGTGCATTTGTAAGTCCAAACGGCATGACAAGATACTCAAAATGTCCGAGAGGAGTGTTGAATGCGGTCTTCCATTCATCCCCCTCTCGGATGCGAACTAGATGGTACGCGTTACGTAGATCGAGTTTAGTAAAAAACCTTGCGGACTGTAAGGGAGTAAATGCAGAATCAAGGAGAGGAAGAGGATACTTATTCTTGACAGTAATCAGATTAAGAGCGCGGTAGTCTATACAAGGCCGTAGGGACTTGTCCTTCTTTTCGACAAAAAAAAATCCGGCGGCTACTGGTGCGGTCGAGGGGCGAATGAGGCCCGCAGCTATTGAAGTGTTTATGTATTCCTCTAGTGCTTTGAGTTCGGTGTTCGACACCTTGTACAAACGGGTCGATGGTAAAGCCGCTCCGGCTAGCAAATCGATACCGCAATCGTAGGGTCGGTGGGGGGGAAGTGAGAGTGCTCTATCTTTGCTAAACACCGCTCTTAAGTCATGGTAGTTTGTGGGCACGTTTGTCAAGTCTATGTTCTCTACAACGGTGGTAGGTGGCGGTGTGTGAGATCCCGCTGCGGAACGGAGACAATGTAGGTGGCAGGTAACACTCCAATTAATAATGGCCGAACGAGGCCAGTCTATGCTCGGGTTATGCTTCTGTAACCAGGTTAACCCAAGAATGATGGGCGCGGACCGTGATGGCACAATCAAAAAAATTATTTTCTCACAATGATTTCCAGACAAGCGCAGGTTGAGTGGGAGTGTCTGGTGGGTTATGCTGGCTAATAGGCGCCCATCTAGAGAATACACCCTCTTGGGTACATACAGTTTTACAACAGGAATCTTATGGAGTCTCATGAACTCAAAATCCAAAAAGTTATCATCTGCTCCCGAGTCAATGAGAGCGCAAATGTCTATTTGTTGGTTAGGCCAAGAAAGAGTACCTTTTAGCTGCATTCTGCCTGCGGCCAACGAAGGAGAACGGCGACCTCTGGTGGACGTGTCCTCTGGCGAGTGAGGGCGCGCTCGTGGCCGTGCGGCGGGGCGCGGTAGTTCCTTGCAGCGGGAGATGAGGTGATCAGCGCCTCCACAGTATAGGCAGAGTTGGAGGCGAAAACGGCGTTCCCTCTCGGCGGTGGTGAGTCGACGGCCTCCCAGTTGCATTGGCTCGTCTATCTGCCATGAAGGAGAGGTGTCTTCGGGGACGAGTTGCTCCGTCTTGCAGATGGCGGGTCTAGCAGGCGCTGATTGGCTGCTAGGTGGGGCTTGTCTTCCCCGTCGATCCCTCCTCTCCTCTAGTAGGCGGAAGTCGATTTGCACCGCCAGCTCAATTAGATCATCCAGGTTCGTCGGGAGTGACAGCGGGATCATCATATGACGAATTTCGTCCGCGAGACCCAGGAAGAAGGCGTCCAACAACGCCGAGGGACCCCAGTCACAATCGGCCGCCATGGTGCGGAACTCGATCGCGTAATCCGCGACCCGTCGTGAACCCTGTTGCAGCCGGAAAAGGGATCTCGCTGCCTCTCTACCTGGGAGTCGTCGTTGGAATATTTGCTTCAAGGATTTGGAAAAGTTCGCGTATGTGGAGCTGGAGGTGGTCTGACGGTTCCATTCGGCAGTCGCCCAGGTGCCAGCGCGGCCAGACAGGTGAGAGATCACAAACGCTACTTTAGCCCGCTCAGAGGTGAAAGCGGACGCGTTTAGCTCAAAATGGAGTTCACACTGCGTCAGGAATTGTCTTACGTCTTCCTTTTCCCCGGAAAAACGTTCGGGTCGGGAAAGCCGTATATTGCTAGTACTAGCGGGTTGTGTAGGCTGGGTGGATGCCTGGTCAGGCACGGTGGTCGAGGTGGGTACGACGGTGGCTAACAGCATGTTGATTCGCTCCAACATGGCGTCTTGGCGCTCCGACATCCCCTGTAGACCTCGGCTCAGGTGGTCAAGCTGGTCCCCCTGCTGGTTGATCCTTTGAGCCTGGCCTTGCAATGCTCTCTTCAAGGAGTCTGTCTCTGCGGGTTCCATCGTTTTGGCCGGAACTTTCTGTTAGGATGTGGTGATATGGATCCCAAGGATGCAGAGACGAGTTTGGGTTTACAATTGTTCTTCCACTTTATTTGGCGGAAGCACTAGGTAGCAAAAAACAATGGCGATGGTGGAAAACACAACACACCATGTAACAAACTACTGAGAGAAAAAAAAACACAAAACTAAAAGCGCTAGACAAGGCTAGGAAAAATATACTTCATGAGAGAAGTGATAAAACAAGGTACCAAAATAAAACGCTAGACAAGGCTAGGATTGTACGGGCCAACCTGAGGTGAAAGGTTCGCGACTTAGTGAGTCCTCTTGCACGACCAACCGTTTGGTAGCAATGGCAAAGTTCCGGCGCTCACCGGCCGTCAGCAGCCAGTTAAAATAGGCTGCTGCTAATCAAGCTCAGGTGTGTGCTGCTGCCTTGCGTCAGCTGCACTCCATACTGTGGATGAGAGAGAGAGTGAACATGGTGCAGACAATAGAAATAGGCAAGGACATTTACAGATTACCACAAAACCTCTTCTAAAAAAGCAGAGCCTAGATGCCTCTGTTATCAACAACTACAGACCAATTTCAAATCTACCATTCATAAGTAGAATAATTGAGAAAGTTGTCCTCCAACAACTAAATCACTTCTTGGCTTCTACTGGCTGCCACAACAACTTCCAGTCAGGATTTGGACCTCTTCATAGCACAGAGACGGCCCTTCTTAAAGTTATAAATGACATCCGTCTAAACACAGACTGGCAAAACTTCAGTATTAATGCTTTTGGACCTCAGTGCTGCATTTGACACTGTCGACCACTCAATACTTTTGGACAGGTTGGAAAACTGGGTGGGGATCTCAGGCACAGTTTTAAGATGGTTCAAGTCATATCTACAAGATAGGAACTATTGTGTTTCGATTGGTGACTTTGTATCAGAACCAACCAACGTAACGTGTGGAGTAACCCAAGGTTCAATCTTGGGGCCGACTTTATTTAACATCTATATGCTCCCACTAGGACAAATCATGCAAAATAATAACATTGACCATCATTGCTATGCCGATGACACCCAAATCTATGTAGCGCTATCACCAAATGACTATCGCCCCATAGATCTTCTGTGCCAGTGCATTGAGCAAGTCAAACACTGGATGTGCCAACATGTCCTACAACTAAATGAAGATAAAACTGAGATAATTGTTTTTTGTGCTAAAAAAGAAAGGTTTAAAGTCGTCCAACACCTTCAATCACTGTCCCTGAAAACCTCAAATAAAGCCAGAAATCTTGGAGTTATTTTAGATTCTGATTTACATTTCGACAGTCACATCAAATCAGTAACAAAATGGGCCTACTATCACCTCAAAAATGTAACAAGACTTAGAGGGCTCATGTCAGCTCAAGACTTTGAAAAACTTGTACATGCCTTTATTACCAGTAGGCTAGACTATTGTAATGGTCTCCTTGCAGGTCTTCCCAAAAAAACTGTCAGGCAGCTACAGCTTGTTCAGAACGCTGCTGCTAGAGTTCTAACAAAGACCAAAAAATGTGAGCACATTACAGCAATTCTTAAATCCTTACATTGGCTCCCTGTACATCAGAGAATAGATTTCAAAATCCTCCTGCTCACATATAAATCACTACATGGTCTAGGGCCCAAGTATATCACTGATATGCTCCCACTATATACGCCCTCTAGATCACTAAGATCTTCTGAGACCAATCTGTTAGCGGTTCCAAGAGTAAAGTCAAATCAAGGGAGATCATCATTCAGTCACTATGCAACACATAGCTGGAATAAACTTCCTGAAGATGTCAGACTCTCCCCAACTCTGACTATTTTTAAAACTAGACTGAAGACTTTTATGTTCACCTTAGCTTTCAGCTAAATCTTTTCATCTTTTAACTTTTAACAACTGCACTGTTTTTATTTTTATTGTCTGCATTTTGATTTTGCTTTTATTTTCTTTCATTTCACTTTGTTTTCTGTGAAGCACTTTGAGTCTGCCTTGTGTATGAAAAGCGCTATACAAATAAAGTTGCCTTGCCTTGCCTTGCCATAGTATAATCACTGGATACATATAACAATTTAATTTAATATTAATTTATTTATTTTTCTCACCTTCCTCTAGTGACTGCACGTCACTGATATATATATATATATATATATATATATATATATATATATATTGTTGCGTTGACCAGCATTCCTCCAATGGGGAATTCAAATTGCTAGTCTCTCCCAGATTCTTTTTATGGCAATACGCTGATGTTTATATTCAATCTCCAGGCAATAGTTGGTATTTTGTGGTTTATTCTCCAACCTTAGAGGACAAACTGAGACCAATCCAGCACACCAGCGTTCCCCAGCCCGGTCCAGATCGGTCTCCCAAAACCCCGGAACTCCTGTCTACTTCCTCCTTCTCCTGTCCCCCCCACCTGCTGTTTCCCCAGTCTAGCTGTGTTCCTTATCTTAGGAATGTAATGGCAGTCTCAACAAAGACAGCGCTCTGACTCTAACCAAGGACACTCGAATGCAAGCACTTTGTACCAAACGAGACATTAGCTGATGTAAATATGACTATAGGAGTTTTTAGAAAGAAGTAACACTTAAATATGGATATGCTTCCAACAAGTCCCCCTTTAAGATCTTCTAATAAGATCTTCATTACTTCTACAAAACTTATAAAGCACGCCCCACATTAAAGTAGGTGCTGTTTTTTTTCTTTGAGCAAGCTAGCAATAAAACAACAGCTTATTTACATGGGAGATAGATGGAAGGAGTCCACGTCAATGTCGTCATGGTCAGGGAAGTAAACCAACAATTCTCGAAAGTCTTAAAGTTACCACTTTGCTAGACCCCCTTTAGTGACACTTAGCCCAAGGGGCGATAAAGCAACCGCATGAGGCTATGATGGCCAAAAAAACTCAGAATGGAGACCAAGACAGACTTAATTAGGTCAGTCCACCTGCCTAATGTGTCCCTAGACAGGGCCTGGAGGCCCTTTAAGGCCCTCTGAACTGAGCCATCGGGGGTAGTGTTGTTAGGAATGAAGGTACAGCATTGGTCACCAAACATTGCACACACTCCTTCTTCCTTGGCTAGGATGCGGTCAAGGGCTATGCGGATCTGAACGGCCCTGAGGGAGGTCGGGGCAAGTTGTTCAGCAAGTCCCTCAACGGCGTCACGAGTCAGGTTGGTTAGTCTCAACGGCGACGGGGAGTTAGAGAGGCCGCTGAAACAGGAGTTCCAAGGGATGTTAATTTGGTGAGTGGGGTCACCAGTCTAACCATAGCACAAAGCCCAACGGCTGACGTCGGGATTCTAATGTACAATCTGTGCTTCCCACAACACCAGAATAAATCAGCTCGTGCCTAAGGGCCTATCCTAGAGCCATCTATCAGTGTGGTGCACCAGTAATGGTTGATGTCACCCAATTTGTTGGGGGACGAAGAGGGTCCTGTAATTTGAAAATGCGTGTAATTCAGCTTTTGGGCCACAAAGGGAAGAAGTCGGGTGGCATTGTCAACAGAAGGGTACACATGTCAGTCAACTTAAAAGGGGCGGGGTAAGTGTGGGAAAAGGGACGTCCAGCGGAAGAAGCAACACAGTCACCCAGGTTTTGGCATTCACCTGAGCCACGGGTTGTCTGCACCCGCTCCTAAGGTCAAAGGTCAAAGTTACCAGGCCTTCGGTGGTGATGTCAATAGCACGCACGGATGTGAGCCTTTGAAACACCACCGAGGTGGGGTGGTACTTTAGGTGCTACAGAGGGTGTAGAGGTAGTTAACGCCCTCTCAAGGACATTAATTTTAATAATTCCTTTAGCGTCTGTATCAGTCAGGTCAAGCCCCAAAACAACATAAAAGGGACGATGGGCACCACTTACCAGAGTATGTTGTCTGCATCCGACACCAATGGTTCAGGGTTGAGTCGTAACAAATATAGAGGTTATTACCACGGTAATAGCTATTGTGTCCCCCGTAATTAATCACACTGCACAGGTCAAAAAATAAGCCTTGCTATCCCCTTTGACCCAGTCTATTTAAAGTCCGCTGTATGTTCTTAGACACTTGTCAGTCACTGTTGTCAGGAAGGAAGAACTGAGACACAAAGACAGTAGAACACGCCCAAAAACCAGTCCGTCAGGGAACACTAGTCGGGTGTAACATCCTGCCTTTCGTCTATCAATATCAGAGTAATTTAGGTAACAAAACGGGGATAAACATCAAACTTTTCACTTAATGTAACGACACAGATAGTTATGCTGCAAACAAGCAAGAAAAACTAAGAAACATTTAGCATACTGGATTGGTCTCACACAAGGATATACAATATAGAAGTTGAAAAGAGTAATGTAGGTAGAAAATCTCTCTCGTCTCCTGGGCTGAGGGGCAGATGTTGTGGCGATGTCAGCAATGACATCCCCTGGTAATCTGTCAGGTTCTTCAGCTGTAGTGCAGAGGGAGAGGTGGTACCAGGTGTCCCCTCCACCAGCCAGTCGAAGGGCGTGGGACGTCCGTTCCACGACCTTGAAGGGACCAGTCCACCTGAGCTCCGTCCACTTGCGTTTGATGACCTTGATCTTGACCCTCTCAGCGGGCGGAAGGGAATCTGTACAGAAGAACTGGCACACAAATTCTGCAATTTTTTGTGTAAAATACCATTTTGGTTTTACGCTGAGTCTTCCTTCCATGGGGGGGGGGCTGCTGGTCCTGTGAATGGCTGACCTGTATGCAGCTCATAGGGTGAAAAACTCAAAGGGCGGTAAAACAGTTTTATTCACGGACCTTCGAATGATCATTAACGCTAATTGCAACATGTCAATCCAATTAAATTTGGTCTGTGCACAGATTTTAGCCAATTAGTTTTTGATGTTCTGGTCCATCCTTTCAACCTTGCCTTGGGACTCAGGATGGTACCCCAAACCTGTGTTCTAGTCGGAAAGCCTTTTCGACCAAGGCTAAGTGAGTTTTTTTTTAAATGGTTGCCGTTGTCTGACCTAATCTTTTTGGGGAAACCATGTCGGGGTACTAGGTCATTCACAAGTCATTTAATTTCTGATATTGTATCCTCTTTTGAGGTTGTTGTTGCTTCCGGCCAACCACTGTGATTGTCAACACAAGTCAGTACGTACCTTTTCCCTTGTACCGTATTGATCATATCAGTGAAATCAAAGACTATACATGGTTCACCCTCACCTCCTCCATATTCTAAATTTGATATACTAAAGGTACTATCGATGTGTAAAATCATTATTTTCAAATTAAAATTAGTTATAACTTCTTACCCACGGGAAAAATGTTAAAACTATGGAATGTGTCAGAGTCGGATGATTGTCGATTTTGTTCCAAGGAGTCTGTATCCACCCTCACTCACCCCCTTCTGTTTCTGAAAAAAAAAGACTGTGTTAGTCATACTATCACTTTCAGAAACATCTCAGAAAAAGGTCAGCTAATAGTCAAGTAGCGGAGGACAGGTCATGTTTGAATGAAAGTCTCTTTAGCCTCTATGGTCCACTAGGGGGTGGTGTTAGGGTAGGGGACCCCTTAGCGATATCACAAATAACTCAAACTCAACTAAACCCTATCTTTTATGTAATTTATTCAATATGGTGAAAGTAAAACAATATGCTTATATTTATATTGTCACCAATAGTAGAAAAATACTACCCTTATGGCGGATGCTTTAGCAATAGTATTTTGAATTTTTACCACACCTGGTAGCCCCAATAATTCATTAAGTCAAGCTCATGTTGTAGAAAGTTGAATGATGTGGACACGTTTGTTACTGAATACTTTCTATCAGACTTCTGCCATGGCAACTTTGTGTATGTAATGAGCAACTATAATTATTTGATATGCTTAAATGTGTAATGTGTCGTTTTAGCTCAGCTGTTGTGTAGCTGCTAGCTCCTCGTAGCCTACAGGTGTCTAAAGTCCAGCCCATAGTAATGTGTTTAACATAACCATGGGCTAAACCTAAACAATTGAAAATGTGGTATTTGGGTGTCTGTGTAATGTTTGGCAGCTACGCCGTGTCTTATCATTGGACCTAAGTTCTTTGGTTTTGTAGGCGAGACAGAGAGCAAGGGAACAATGTGGGACACTATTGTGTCCATCTTTTACCATGCTAGCTGTTGCAAAGATAGGTCAACATGAGCAGCCACACCTTGAGTTCCAACATATATAAATAATCATAACATATGGCGAGTCGGGTTGCAGAACACACGGAAGCATCTCAGTCAGTCAGGGTTTTCACCGTTAGAGCAGTTGGATGTCAGCCATTCCTGTTGTTTCAGGCTGTGGTATGAGCTCATGGAGGAGCCTTGGTAGTGGTGTCGCAGCTTAGTGGTTGAGCCGTCAGGTAACACCAGGAAGGTTCCTTCTGTGTGATATTGAATGTCAGGGTACAGTCTGTAAAGGAGATCATTACCAATTAGGCAGGGTTTGTGCAGGTCAATCACGAAGGGGTGCTTTAGTGTGTGTCCAGCAATCTGAACCGGAAGTGGTTTGGTGACAGTTAACCTTCTTGTGACCCCAGCGAAGCCTTCGACCTTTAAAGAGGAAGCACACAGTTTCTTTGGTACCTCTGCATTCAGAATCGAATGGGTGGCGCGAGTGTCAATCACGAACTGATAGCATTGTCCGTTGACACTCATGTCCAGCAGGGGGCCAGTCTGTATCTCCTGCTGGGGCTCCTGCGGTGGGTGTGTTTTGCCACGCCGGTATGATGTTCTGGCTGCAAACCGGGGCCTGTCTCGTTCAGAGGAGTTAGGACATCCACGTTGCCAGTGACCCGGCAGGTCGCAGATGTAACAGTTTCCACCCCGGACTGGCTTTGAATTATTGTGTTGTCCACCACCCGGGTCCAAACGTCTGGTCTCACGTCTTTTGAGGATTCTTTCCTCCACCTGTTGGAACTCAAAAGCAAGGTCACCCACAGCTGAATATACCCTATCTGATTTTTGACCTTTTGGTTCTTTTGACTTTTTATCCTCGGCGATCTGTAATTTAAGTAGTTGCTTCCTTGTTGCTCTGTCATTAGCCCTATTTTGCATGGGATGAATAAAATGTCCTGCCATATGTTGTTTTTGGCACCGTGTATATCAGGGTTAACTTTGTCCAAAGTGTTTGGCCAAAGGTTCCCTCCCGGAGGTACAGGTGGGAAAGCAAGGTCAACAATGGCTTGCATGTATGCATCGGCAAGAGACTTATATTATAGTATGTCCAAAGTGTTAATGTCATGTGTCAAAAATGTCTGCCGGAGAAAATGGTCAGACGTGTACAAGGGGTTAATTTTCGGAGGCAGGATTAATCTTAGAGGGGGCGTGTTAATACCTCCGTCTCTTGTCACTGGAGTAGGGGGCGGTGGCTTAGTCAAAGTCTGGGGGGGTCGTTTGACACACATACACACACACACACACACACACATACACACTCAGCAGCACGCACACACACACACACACACACACTCTCAGCAGCACACACACACACACACACACACACACACGCACGCGTAAGCACTCCCGCACACACACTCACACACTCAGCAGCACACACACACACGAGCACTCTCTCTGCGTTTCACCTACCATAAAACTTCCAGTTACTTTTTTATTTTATTTTATTTTATTTTTTATTCCCTTATTTTACCAGACGTTTGAGTTCACGACTTTTCGAGTATTGTAAACCCCCTCTTAACCCTTTCAAGGAACGTTCTCTTTTTTTTCTTTTTAAACTGTACCTGCTGATTCCATTGTCGACAACCGTACATTCAATTGATCATCAAAAACAGTAATGATTCATCACATTCCTCCCCGACCGCCATCACATTTCTATCTGTCACACTTGTTCATGTCAAACCCTGTGGTCATTGTGTCTCTCATGCCCCATCCGTAACCCGAGAATGTATTTTTCATATTTTTCATAAGGACTTTAACCTTGAACTCTATTAGGGGTGACCAAATCCCCAGGGTGAACCACACCCGACGATTTGCTTACTCGTCAGTGAAGCAGCCCGTCACGGTAATCTTTATCGTATTATTAATAAGGACTCTAACATCAGAATTAAAAATACGAACGGACTTTAACCAACAACTTTATCGTATTATTAATAAGGACTCCAACCTCAGAATTAAAAATACGAACGGACTTTAACCAACAACTTTATCGTATTATTAATAAGGACTCCAACCTCAGAATTAAAAATACGAACGGACTTTAACCAAGAACTTTACCGTATTATTCAGAAGGACTTTAACCTTGCGAATTTTAATATACGGATGGACTTTAACCAATAACTTTATCAGGCACAGATGAAAGATTCAAGACACAATGACATGAGTTGACCACTATGTACAACTATTATGTAAAATGGCGGACAGGGCAAAAATGCAATCAATCTATCAAAATCACCACTCTGTGCCTGGGATTACAAAACAGTGTTTGACTTACAGACTTCAGGACAGACTCCTAACGCAGATTTTATCTAAAAAGAAAGGTTCTGCTTACCTTGAATTGGCCAATTGAGTCTGTCCAGAAGATTGCAAGAAGTCATCAATCAACAGCGTGCCATCCCGGACGAGCCCCCAAATTGTTGCGTTGACCAGCATTCCTCCAATGGGGAATTCAAATTGCTAGTCTCTCCCAGATTCTTTTTATGGCAATACGCTGATGTTTATATTCAATCTCCAGGCAATAGTAGGTATTTTGTGGTTTATTCTCCAAGCTTAGAGGACAAACTGAGACCAATCCAGCACACCAGCGTTCCCCAGCCCGGTCCAGATCGGTCTCCCAAAACCCCGGAACTCCTGTCTACTTCCTCCTTCTCCTGTCCCCCCCACCTGCTGTTTCCCCAGTCTAGCTGTGCTCCTTATCTTAGGAATGTAATAGCAGTCTCAACAAAGACAGCGCTCTGACTCTAACCAAGGACACTCGAATGCAAGCACTTTGTACCAAACGAGACATTAGCTGATGTAAATATGACTATAGGAGTTTTTAGAAAGAAGTAACACTTAAATATGGATATGCTTCCCACAATATATATATATATATATATATATATATATATATATATATATATATATATATATATATATATATATATATATATATATATAGTTGTTTCAGAGACTTTGAATGCTACAACGGCGACTCCTATTAGTCGTAAGTTCTTTAAAGCCAACTCAGTGGCCTAGTGGTTAGAGTGTCCGCCCTGAGATGGGTAGGTTGTGAGTTCAAACCCCGGCTGAGTCATACCAAAGACTATAAAAATGGGAGCCATTACCTCCCTGCTTGGCACTCAGCATCAAGGGTTGGAATTGGGGGTTAAATCACCAAAAATGATTCCCGGGCGCGACCACCGCTGCTGCTCACTGCTCCCCTCACCTCCCAGGGGGTGAACAAGGGGATGGGTCAAATGCAGAGGACAAATTTCACCACACCTATTGTGTGTGTTACTTTAACCCTCCCCCCTCCCCAAAGCAAAACAAAAAAAAGACGTGTTTTTGTCTCCCATAACAATTGTCAATAAATATTTTAATTGTTTAACTACCCCTAGATTTTTTTGTGTAATATATATTTAAATGGCCACCCCTGCTGTAAGCCATTATTTGTGTTTATATTGTTGTTATGGATAAATTAGCTTCAATATACAAACGTTTCCTTGTTCAGGAACAAATTGTGTTTGTGCATGGAGGTTCTTCTGCACTATAAAAGGCACCGAAGAGTCCAGTTTCCATCCATCCATCCATTTTCTACCGCTTGTCCAGTATGTGTGAGAATGACAAGAGATGAAAAACAGGACTGTGAGAACAAGATCCATCTGTGTCATCCACTTGTTTTGCAATCAACACACACATTCTTCTTGGCAAACACTGCATTACAGTGTTTGCCAAGAAAAGCCTTTCATTATTTTCATTTTCTTGACAGAAATCCAATCAACGTGGGATCAGAATGAATTCATTTCCTAATCGCCAGCTCCACCAGTGAGACAACATTATTCTTATTATTATTATTATTCATTATTATCCTAATCGCCAGCTCCACCAGTGAGACAACATTATTATTATTATTATTATTATTATTCATTATTATCCTAATCGCCAGCTCCACCAGTGAGACAACATTATTATTCTTATTATTATTATTCATTATTATCCTAATCGCCAGCTCCACCAGTGAGACAACATTATTATTGTTATTATTATTATTCATTATTATCCTAATCGCCAGCTCCACCAGTGAGACAACATTATTCTTCTTATTATTATTATTATTATTATTATTCATTATTATCCTAATCGCCAGCTCCACCAGTGAGACAACATTATTATTATTATTATTATTATTCATTATTATCCTAATCGCCAGCTCCACCAGTGAGACAACATTATTATTATTATTATTATTATTATTCATTATTATCCTAATCGCCAGCTCCACCAGTGAGACAACATTATTATTATTATTATTATTATTCATTATTATCCTAATCGCCAGCTCCACCAGTGAGACAACATTATTATTATTATTATTATTATTATTATTCATTATTATCCTAATCGCCAGCTCCACCAGTGAGACAACATTATTATTATTATTATTATTATTATTCATTATTATCCTAATCGCCAGCTCCACCAGTGAGACAACATTATTCTTATTCTTATTATTATTATTATTATTCATTATTATCCTAATCGCCAGCTCCACCAGTGAGACAACATTATTCTTATTCTTATTATTATTATTATTATTCATTATTATCCTAATCGCCAGCTCCACCAGTGAGACAACATTATTCTTATTCTTATTATTATTATTATTATTCATTATTATCCTAATCGCCAGCTCCACCAGTGAGACAACATTATTATTATTATTATTATTATTATTATTCATTATTATCCTAATCGCCAGCTCCACCACTGAGACAACATTATTCTTATTATTATATTATTTACTCTTATTATATATTATTTATGCGTGGAAGATGTCATTTATGTGTGGAAGATGTCATTTATGTGTGGAAGATGTCATTTAAATAATCATTAACTTTATAATTTGATGTCAGCAACACGTGACAAAGAAGTTGGGAAAGGTGGCAATAAATACTGATAAAGTTGACGAATGCTCATCAAACACTTATTTGGAACATCCCACAGGTGTGCAGGCTAATTGGGAACAGGTGGGTGCCATGATTGGCTATAAAAGTAGATTCCATGAAATGCTCAGTCATTCACAAACAAGGATGGGGCGAGGGTCACCACTTTGTCAACAAATGCCTGAGCAAATTGTTGAACAGTTTAAGAACAACCTTTCTCAAGCAGCTATTGCAAGGAATTGAGGGATTTCACCATCTACGCTCCGTAATATCATCAAAGAGAATGTGGAGAAATCACTGCAGGTAAGCAGCTAAGCCCGTGACCTTCCATCCCTCAGGCTGTACTGCATCAACAAGCCACATCAGTGTGTAAAGGATATCACCACATGGAACACTTCAGAAACCCACTGTCAGTAACTACAGTTGGTCGCTACATCTGTAAGTGCCAGTTAAAACTCTCCTATGCAAGGCGAAAACCGTTTATCAACAACACCCAGAAACGCCGTCGGCTTGGCTGGGCCTGAGCTCATCTAAGATGGACTGATACAAAGTGGAAAAGTGTTCTGTGGTCTGACGAGTCCACATTTCAAATTGTTTTTGGAAACTGTGGACGTGGTGTCCTCCGGACCAAAGAGGAAAAGAACCATCCGGATTGTTCTAGGGTGAAAGTGTAAAAGTCAGCATGTGTGATGGTATGGGGGTGTATTAGTGGCCAAGACATGGGTAACTTACACATCTGTGAAGGCACCATTAATGCTGAAAGGTACATACAGCTTTTGGAGCAACATATGTTGCCATCCAAGCAACGTTATCATGGACGCCCCTGCTTATTTCAGCAAGACAATGCCAAGCCAGGTGTTACATCAACGTGGCTTCATAGTAAAAGAGTGCGGGTACTAGACTGGCCTGCCTGTAGTCCAGACATTGAAAATGTGTGGCACCTGCAATGTGAGAAGGGAGACCCCCGGACTGTTGAACAACTTAAGCTGTACATCAAGCAAGAATGGGAAAGAATTCCACTTCAAAAATGTGTCTCCTCACTTCCCAAACCAAAACTGAGTGTTGTTCAAAGGAAAGGCCATGTAACACAGTGGTGAACATGCCCTTTCACAACTACTTTGGCACGTGTTGCAGCCAGGACATTCTAAGTTAATTATTATTTGCAAAAAAAAAAAAAAAGTTTATGAGTTTGAACATGAAATATGTTGTCTTTGTAGCATATTCAACTGAATATGGCTGGAAAAGGATTTGCAAATCATTTTATTCCGTTTATATTTACATATAACACCATTTCCAAATCCATATGGAAACAGGGTTTGTATGTTAAATGAGTGATAGTTATAAGTATGTTAGATGAGTGATAGTTATAAGTATGTTAGATGAGTGATAGTTATAAGTATGTTAGATGAGTGATAGTTATAAGTATGTTAGATGAGTGATAGTTATAAGTATGTTAGATGAGTGATAGTTATAAGTATGTTAGATGAGTGATAGTTATAAGTATGTTAGATGAGTGATAGTTATAAGTATGTTAGATGAGTGATAGTTATAAGTATGTTAGATGAGTGATAGTTATAAGTATGTTAGATGAGTGATAGTTATAAGTATATCAATTGAAGCGTGTCTTATTATTTGTGTTTCTGCAGTCATTTATGCGGTGCTGGTTTCAGCATGTCAGACTTCCTATTGGACAAGCCATTTTGAGCTGAGTATTTGTCAAATGCTACTTGCAGGCTACTGAGTACTTTCTTTGGCTGATTTGCATGAATGCTATGGGATGTTGCCTTTTTATCATCTGCTTTCTGAAAGACGTAATTGAATGTTTGTGCCAAAAATTAGTTGGTTTATTTTTGAAACGGATGATAATTACAAAGTGAAAACCCCCCAAAAACGGGAGCCGTGCCCATCCCACCATCTGGTGTGGCTTCTTTCTTGGAGACAGATTTCCTCCAGGACGTCAGGAAGTGGCAATGCTCTCCAAGGCTTTAGAATTCAATCAAGGGTCTGAGACTGGGAAACAAATAATTGTGCATGCGGTACCACCGTCATACACCACTTTTAACTCTGTCAGCGTATAACAAGTCCATGTAAAAAAGGTCCTCATTTGGAGTCAAGATCACGTGAACAGAAACTATGGGCCGGATCTAGGAAAGGTCGGCTGTACTAAAACACATCAATCTCACTACTAAGATTTTCTTTGAAATGAGCAAAATAAAGCATGAAATCCATCACGTATACACACAACATACAACTGATTATTACAACGCCCACAAGACTGAGACGAGGACATGCACACTTAATCATTTGGCACTCGCAATGTGATTCATCAAGACCGTGATTTGATAGCAGGTCTGGCGTGTCCATGCAAAATGTCACAGTTGTGCACAAAAGTCTGTGAGAAAAGAGGCGATGGACAGACGATTAAGAGAGAGAGAGAATATTCCGCCTGTGTGTGTGTGTCAACATATAAACTTTCATTAATAAAATATATATTGTTTATTCAGCAACATGCTTTTATAGCTGCTGGATGACTTAAAGGAGCCATATGTAATCATTTCATATCAAGTCATCATTAAATGATATGTCAAAAGGCATTAATAAATATTGTTATTTTCCAATACCTCTAAAACTGATAACAGTAGTTCATATGCTCATTTCAAAATTACATTTACAGCCCCGAAATGTTGTTATTGTTTTCATTTCGATGCCCCGCCCTCCACCACAAAAGTCCGGCAGTGTGTCACATCCAGGTTGCCATCTTGGTCTAGTTACTGCCACTGGTAAAGTTACTAAACATGTCAGACCTTAGTCCATCCAATACAGTCTATGATCTTGTCTAACAAAGATAGTATGTTCCCGCAACCAATGTTAGCATGCTCGCCCGGTCAATGACACATGGACATACAGGCTAACATATGCTAGTTAGCATGTATGTTCATGTGTCATCCAACTGACAGGACAACATATATTTAGTACAAATAAAGGCTATGTGGATATGGGTAGTGTCAGTGCCTATTACCTTCTCAGTACGCTGAGGAAATGGTTCCAGCATTAGTCATCATGACAATGTGAAAGGTATGGAGACAAATCACATGATCAAAGAATTCCTCATTGGTGTTTGCATATTGTGGACTACATGTACCAAGTTATATGGCAATGTGAAAGGTTTGAAACTGTAGCCTATAGGCATACCTTGGTCAAATGTCTCCTCTTTAGTTTTGGGCGTACATTAGTCTGCTAAGCATATTTTCACCAGTATAACCATTGCAAGCGTTGCTTGTTGTTGGTTTTAGTCTTTGTTTTCTGATAGTACTGACAATAACCATATGATTGTTGTCATATTGTACTTACTTCTTCCTGAAAATAGCCTCATTTATGTGTCAAATGTGTTGGTTAGAGATTTGTTATTGACAAACGACTTGTCTATTCAGCTGTTATGGTCCCAGACCTCAACCCCTAGTAAGAGGCAGTGGAAGTTTGAAGTTCCTTGGAGTGGCTCAGTCCATCCAGCTGGATTGGGCTGCACATCTGGCAACCTCAGTCAGGGTAAAGGGGAGGCTGCACATCTGGCAACCTCAGTCAGGGAAAAGGGGAGGCTGCACATCTGGCAACCTCAGTCAGGGAAAAGGGGAGGCTGCACATCTGGCAACCTCAGTCAGGGTAAAGGGGAGGCTGCACATCTGGCAACCTCAGTCAGGGAAAAGGGGAGACTGCATATCTGGCAACCTCAAGTCAGGGAAAAGGGGAGGTGGCACATCTGGCAACCTCAGTCAGGGAAAAGGGGAGGCTGCACATCTGGCAACCTCAGTCAGGGAAAGGGGAGGCTGCACATCTGGCAACCTCAGTCAGGGAAAACGTAGGTTCTGTTGTCTAGATGGTGTTTCAGTGTAGCTTAGAAAAGGTGGTGCATGTTATATTTGTGTCAACAGCATGATGAAGCCACATGTTGGACCATATGATGCCATAAATGTGGAGTGTCGCCGTGGTAACACAAAACATTAATGTGGAGTGTCGCCGTGGTAACACAATACATAAATGTGGAGTGTCGCCGTGGTAATACAATACATAAATGTGGAGTGTCGCCGTGGTAACACAATACATAAATGTGGAATGTCGCCGTGGTAACACAATACATAAATGTGGAGTGTCGCCGTGGTAACACAATACATAAATGTGGAGTGTCGCCGTGGTAACACAATACATAAATGTGGAGTGTCGCCGTGGTAACACAATATATAAATGTGGAGTGTCGCCGTGGTAACACAATACATAAATGTGGAGTGTCGCCGTGGTAGCAATATATAGATGTGGAGTGTCGCCGTGGTAACACAATACATAAATGTGGAGTGTCGCCGTGGTAACACAATATATAAATGTGGAGTGTCGCCGTGGTAACACAATACATAAATGTGGAGTGTCGCCGTGGTAACAATATATAGATGTGGAGTGTCGCCGTGGTAACACAATACATAAATGTGGAGTGTTGCCGTGGTAACACAATATATAAATGTGGAGTGTCGCCGTGGTAACACAATACATAAATGTGGAGTGTTGCCGTGGTAACACAATATATAAATGTGGAGTGTCGCCGTGGTAACACAATACATAAATGTGGAGTGTCGCCGTGGTAACACAATATATAAATGTGGAGTGTCGCCGTGGTAACACAATATATAAATGTGGAGTGTCGCCGTGGTAACACAATACATAAATGTGGAGTGTCGCCGTGGTAACACAATACATAAATGTGGATTGTCGCCGTGGTAACACAATACATAAATGTGGAGTGTCGCCGTGGTAACACAATATATTAATGTGGAGTGTCGCCGTGGTAACACAATACATAAATGTGGATTGTCGCCGTGGTAACACAATATATAAATGTGGAGTGTCGCCGTGGTAACACAATACATAAATGTGGAGTGTTGCCGTGGTAACACAATACAAGCAAACATCATTTTGAAATAAAGCACGGCTCTCACACGTGCTAACAATCGCACTTACGTTCCATTAGGCTTGATGTTAGAATACAGAGACGGCAGGCGACGTGCAGGTCAAAAACATTTAGAATCAGGAAGTGCCTGTATAAAGCATCATGACTGGCAACCAGGACTCGGTGTTTCCTGATTGCCAATCAGGGACAGGTGAGGAAGCTCAGACTAGGGACAGGTGACAAAAGGAGACAAACAGGAAGTGGAACTGAAAATAAGAGCACTGACAAGGAAACAATACAAAGCACACGTAGTAGATGACCTGCACAATGCCCACTGATAGTACCTGCAATTTCATACATTTAGCACCTGTTATTTGGATCTTAGTGAATCATTTAGCACGTGTTATTTGGATCTTAGTGAATCATTTAGCACTTGTTATTTGGATCATAGTGAATCATTTAGCACCTGTTATTTGGATCATAAAGAATCATTTAGCACCTGTTATTTGGATCTTAGTGAATCATTTAGCACTTGTTATTTGGATCATAGTGAATCATTTAGCACCTGTTATTTGGATCATAGTGAATCATTTAGCACGTGTTATTTGGATCTTAGTGAATCATTTAGCACCTGTTATTTGGATCATAGTGAATCATTTAGCATGTGTTATTTGGATCTTAGTGAATCATTTAGCACGTGTTATTTGGATCTTAGTGAATCATTTAGCACTTGTTATTTGGATCATAGTGAATCATTTAGCACCTGTTATTTGGATCATAGTGAATCATTTAGCACGTGTTATTTGGATCTTAGTGAATCATTTAGCACCTGTTATTTGGATCATAGTGAATCATTTAGCACCTGTTATTTGGATCTTAGTGAATCATTTAGCATGTGATAATTGGATCTTAGTGAATCATTTAGCACCTGTTATTTGGATCATAGTGAATCATTTAGCACGTGTTATTTGGATCTTAGTGAATCATTTAGCACGTGTTATTTGAATCTTAGTGAATCATTTAGCACGTGTTATTTGGATCATAGTGAATCATTTAGCACGTGTTATTTGGATCTTAGTGAATCATTTAGCACGTGTTATTTGGATCTTAGTGAATCATTTAGCACGTGTTATTTGGATCTTAGTGAATCATTTAGCACTTGTTATTTGGATCATAGTGAATCATTTAGCACCTGTTATTTGGATCATAGTGAATCATTTAGCACGTGTTATTTGGATCTTAGTGAATCATTTAGCACCTGTTATTTGGATCATAGTGAATCATTTAGCACGTGTTATTTGGATCTTAGTGAATCATTTAGCACGTGATAATTGGATCTTAGTGAATCATTTAGCACCTGTTATTTGGATCATAGTGAATCATTTAGCACGTGTTATTTGGATCTTAGTGAATCATTTAGCACGTGTTATTTGGATCTTAGTGAATCATTTAGCACGTGTTATTTGGATCATGGTGAATCATTTAGCACGTGTTATTTGGATCTTAGTGAATCATTTAGCACGTGTTATTTGGATCTTAGTGAATCATTTAGCACGTGTTATTTGGATCTTAGTGAATCATTTAGCACTTGTTATTTGGATCATAGTGAATCATTTAGCACGTGTTATTTGGATCTTAGTGAATCATTTACCACGTGTTATTTGGATCTTAGTGAACAATTTAGCACGTGTTATTTGGATCTTAGTGAATAATTTAGCACGTGTTATTTGGATCATAGTGAATCATTTAGTACGTGTTATTTGGATCTTAGTGAATCATTTAGCACGTGTTATTTGGATCTTAGTTAATCATTTAGCACGTGTTATTTGGATCTTAGTGAATCATTTAGCACGTGTTATTTGGATCTTAGTGAATCATTTAGCACGTGTTATTTGGATCTTAGTGAACAATTTAAGATGTGTTATTTGGATCTCAGTGAATCATTTAGCACGTGTTATTTGGATCTTATTGAATCATTTAGCACGTGTTATTTGGATCTTAGTGAACAATTTAAGATGTGTTATTTGGATCTTAGTGAATCATTTAGCACGTGTTATTTGGATCTTAGTGAATCATTTAGCACGTGTTATTTGGATCTTAGTGAATCATTTAGCACGTGTTATTTGGATCTTAGTGAATCATTTAGCACCTGTTATTTGGATCATAGTGAATCATTTAGCACGTGTTATTTGGATCTTAGTGAATCATTTAGCACCTGTTATTTGGATCATAGTGAATCATTTAGCACCTGTTATTTGGATCTTAGTGAATCATTTAGCATGTGATAATTGGATCTTAGTGAATCATTTAGCACCTGTTATTTGGATCATAGTGAATCATTTAGCACGTGTTATTTGGATCTTAGTGAATCATTTAGCACGTGTTATTTGAATCTTAGTGAATCATTTAGCACGTGTTATTTGGATCATAGTGAATCATTTAGCACGTGTTATTTGGATCTTAGTGAATCATTTAGCACGTGTTATTTGGATCTTAGTGAATCATTTAGCACGTGTTATTTGGATCTTAGTGAATCATTTAGCACTTGTTATTTGGATCATAGTGAATCATTTAGCACCTGTTATTTGGATCATAGTGAATCATTTAGCACGTGTTATTTGGATCTTAGTGAATCATTTAGCACCTGTTATTTGGATCATAGTGAATCATTTAGCACGTGTTATTTGGATCTTAGTGAATCATTTAGCACGTGATAATTGGATCTTAGTGAATCATTTAGCACCTGTTATTTGGATCATAGTGAATCATTTAGCACGTGTTATTTGGATCTTAGTGAATCATTTAGCACGTGTTATTTGGATCTTAGTGAATCATTTAGCACGTGTTATTTGGATCATGGTGAATCATTTAGCACGTGTTATTTGGATCTTAGTGAATCATTTAGCACGTGTTATTTGGATCTTAGTGAATCATTTAGCACGTGTTATTTGGATCTTAGTGAATCATTTAGCACTTGTTATTTGGATCATAGTGAATCATTTAGCACGTGTTATTTGGATCTTAGTGAATCATTTACCACGTGTTATTTGGATCTTAGTGAACAATTTAGCACGTGTTATTTGGATCTTAGTGAATAATTTAGCACGTGTTATTTGGATCATAGTGAATCATTTAGTACGTGTTATTTGGATCTTAGTGAATCATTTAGCACGTGTTATTTGGATCTTAGTTAATCATTTAGCACGTGTTATTTGGATCTTAGTGAATCATTTAGCACGTGTTATTTGGATCTTAGTGAATCATTTAGCACGTGTTATTTGGATCTTAGTGAACAATTTAAGATGTGTTATTTGGATCTCAGTGAATCATTTAGCACGTGTTATTTGGATCTTATTGAATCATTTAGCACGTGTTATTTGGATCTTAGTGAACAATTTAAGATGTGTTATTTGGATCTTAGTGAATCATTTAGCACGTGTTATTTGGATCTTAGTGAATCATTTAGCACGTGTTATTTGGATCTTAGTGAATCATTTAGCACGTGTTATTTGGATCTTAGTGAATCATTTAGCACGTGTTATTTGGATCTTAGTGAATCATTTAGCACGTGATATTTGGATCTTAGTGAGTCATTTAGCACGTGTTATTTGGATCTTAGTGAACAATTTAAGATGTGTTATTTGGATCTCAGTGAATCATTTAGCACGTGTTATTTGGATCTTATTGAATCATTTAGCACGTGTTATTTGGATCTTAGTGAACAATTTAAGATGTGTTATTTGGATCTCAGTGAATCATTTAGCACGTGTTATTTGGATCTTAGTGAATCATTTAGCACGTGTTATTTGGATCTTAGTGAATCATTTAGCACGTGTTATTTGGATCTTAGTGAATCATTTAGCACGTGTTATTTGGATCTTAGTGAACAATTTAAGATGTGTTATTTGGATCTCAGTGAATCATTTAGCACGTGTTATTTGGATCTTAGTGAATCATTTAGCACGTGTTATTTGGATCTTAGTGAATCATTTAGCACGTGTTATTTGGATCTTAGTGAATCATTTAGCACGTGTTATTTGGATCTTAGTGAACAATTTAAGATGTGTTATTTGGATCTCAGTGAATCATTTAGCACGTGTTATTTGGATCTTATTGAATCATTTAGCACGTGTTATTTGGATCTTAGTGAACAATTTAAGATGTGTTATTTGGATCTTAGTGAATCATTTAGCACGTGTTATTTGGATCTTAGTGAATCATTTAGCACGTGTTATTTGGATCATAGTGAATCATTTAGCACGTGTTATTTGGATCTTAGTGAATCATTTAGCACCTGTTATTTGGATCTTAGTGAATCATTTAGCACGTGTTATTTGGATCTTAGTGAACAATTCAGCACGTGTTATTTGGATATAAGTTGAGGCTCTAAGGATTTGAGGGGTTGAAAGCAATGAAAGGCAGACCATGACAGGACCAAGTAGTACCAAGTCATGGAATTATAATGAAGCGTTGCAGCACAAAGTGGTAAATAGGAGTCAAAGTGGACGCTGACAATAGCAATGAGTGGGTCAAACACCAATGCTGATCACGTTGGAGGTAACTAAGTACTTTGTGGGTCAAACACCAATGCTGATCACGTTGGAGGTAACTAAGTACTTTGTGGGTCAAACACCAATGCTGATCACGTTGGAGGTAACTAAGTACTTTGTGGGTCAAACACCAATGCTGATCACGTTGGAGGTAACTAAGTACTTTGTGGGTCAAACACCAATGCTGATCACGTTGGGGGTAACTAAGTACTTTGTGGGTCAAACACCAATGCTGATCACGTTGGAGGTAACTAAGTACTTTGTGGGTCAAACACCAATGCTGATCACGTTGGAGGTAACTAAGTACTTTGTGGGTCAAACACCAATGCTGATCACGTTGGAGGTAACTAAGTACTTTGTGGGTCAAACACCAATGCTGATCACGTTGGGGGTAACTAAGTACTTTGTGGGTCAAACACCAATGCTGATCACGTTGGAGGTAACTAAGTACTTTGTGGGTCAAACACCAATGCTGATCACGTTGGAGGTAACTAAGTACTTTGTGGGTCAAACACCAATGCTGATCACGTTGGAGGTAACTAAGTACTTTGTGGGTCAAACACCAATGCTGATCACGTTGGAGGTAACTAAGTACTTTGTGGGTCAAACACCAATGCTGATCACGTTGGGGGTAACTAAGTACTTTGTGGGTCAAACACCAATGCTGATCACGTTGGAGGTAACTAAGTACTTTGTGGGTCAAACACCAATGCTGATCACGTTGGAGGTAACTAAGTACTTTGTGGGTCAAACACCAATGCTGATCACGTTGGAGGTAACTAAGTACTTTGTGGGTCAAACACCAATGCTGATCACGTTGGGGGTAACTAAGTACTTTGTGGGTCAAACACCAATGCTGATCACGTTGGAGGTAACTAAGTACTTTGTGGGTCAAACACCAATGCTGATCACGTTGGAGGTAACTAAGTACTTTGTGGGTCAAACACCAATGCTGATCACGTTGGAGGTAACTAAGTACTTTGTGGGTCAAACACCAATGCTGATCACGTTGGGGGTAACTAAGTACTTTGTGGGTCAAACACCAATGCTGATCACGTTGGAGGTAACTAATACTTTGTGTTCACATGTTCTCTTTCTATCCTTGCAAATACACACATCTCCTTTAAAAAAAGTACCTGCCTGGAGAGGAAGTGACGAAGGAGGTGTGTGTGCTCGGCACACGCGTCACCTCATGTTAACTTTCAGTTTCGGTTCCTGCCGAGGCGTGGAAACCTAGGTGGACAAAAGCATGTGAGACGGGCGACCAGCGCTGGTATTTTTTTAAAATTGTTTGTACTTACTCTTGTTTTTTCGAATACATTGTTACACTTCAGTTTTAGTCACCTCTCATCATTTAGAACAAAATCATCCAAATCCTCCTAATAGTTATTGATAATAACCAAATCGGAAGGTGGATCGTCCCAACAGCGATATTACAAATAGCATGATATCAGCTGATGTGTCCTGGGCAAGATGCCCCCCCCCCCCCCCTTGTTGCCCACACAAGCATTACCATGAATTGATTAACGTGGACCCCGACTTAAACAAGTTGAATAACTTACTGGGGTGTTACCATTGAGTGGTCAATTGTAGGGAATATGTACTCTACTGTGCAATCTACTAATAAATGTTGCAATCAATCAATCAATCAATCAAAAGCAAGACCCAGATCTACGACCAGGACCCGGTCCCCACAATGTTCACCCACTAGAGAATGTGCTAAATACATTTGACAGCGTGGCGCGTTGGCAGAGTGACCGTGCCAGCAACCTGAGGATTCCTGGTTCGATCCCCACCTTCTACCAACTTTGTCATGTTCGTTGTGTCCTTGAGCAAGGCACTTCACCCTGATGGGTGGTGGTTAGGCCCTTGCATGGCAGCTCCCGCCATCAGTGTGTGAATGTGTGTGTGAACGGGTGTGTGAACGGGTGTGTGAATGTGTGTGTGAATGGGTGAATGTGTGTGTGAATGTGTGCGAATGGGTGAATGTGTGTGAATGGGTGAATGTGTGTGTGAATGTGTGTGAATGGGTGAATGTGTGTGTGAATGTGTGTGAATGGGTGAATGTGTGTGTGAATGTGTGCGAATGGGTGAATGTGTGTGTGAATGTGTGTGAATGGGTGAATGTGTGTGTGAATGTGTGCGAATGGGTGAATGTGTGTGTGAATGTGTGTGAATGGGTGAATGTGTGTGTGAATGTGTGCGAATGGGTGAATGTGTGTGTGAATGTGTGTGAATGGGTGAATGTGTGTGTGAATGTGTGCGAATGGGTGAATGTGTGTGTGAATGTGTGTGAATGGGTGAATGTGTGTGTGAATGTGTGTGAATGGGTGAATGTGTGTGTGAATGTGTGTGAATGGGTGAATGTGTGTGTGAATGTGTGTGAATGGGTGAATGTGTGTGTGAATGTGTGTGTGAATGGGTGAATGTGTGTGTGAATGGGTGAATGTGGAAATAGTGTGAAAGCGCTTTGAGTACATTGAAGGTAGAAAAGCTCTAACAAGTATAACCCATTTACCATTTATATATTCTATGTGACAAACTGGATTTTTATGTCTTACTGTGCTATTTTATCTTTTTGTGCAAAGTATAATCCTGGAAAATTGCTTTTCATGTAGCATTTGAGTTGCCTTCACCAAATATGAGACACGGCAACGTTCAGTGACCTAAATATGCGCAGTGGGGTCGTTATTGTGCCACCTCTGCTGGAAACCATTTGCAGGGATGAGGAGGAACTTTCCAAATTGGTGCCGTGCAGGACTCTGCTTTGTGATCCAAAAGAAATCAGTGGATACTTGGATTCTCGTTATGTCAAATCATTATGAGGCACATTTACTGAGTAGAAGGCCAGACTGAGTAGAAGGCCGGACTGAGTAGAAGTCCAGACTGAGTAGAAGTCCGGACTGAGTAGAAGGCCAGACTGAGTAGAAGGCCAGACTGAGTAGAAGGCCAGACTGAGTAGAAGGCCAGACTGAGTAGAAGTCCGGACTGAGTAGAAGGCCAGACTGAGTAGAAGTCCAGACTGAGTAGAAGTCCGGACTGAGTAGAAGTCCAGACTGAGTAGAAGGCCAGACTGAGTAGAAGGCCAGACTGAGTAGAAGTCCAGACTGAGTAGAAGGCCAGACTGAGTAGAAGGCCAGACTGAGTAGAAGTCCGGACTGAGTAGAAGGCCAGACTGAGTAGAAGGCCAGACTGAGTAGAAGGCCGGACTGAGTAGAAGTCCAGACTGAGTAGAAGGCCAGACTGAGTAGAAGTCCGGACTGAGTAGAAGTCCAGACTGAGTAGAAGTCCAGACTGAGTAGAAGGCCAGACTGAGTAGAAGGCCAGACTGAGTAGAAGGCCAGACTGAGTAGAAGTCCGGACTGAGTAGAAGGCCAGACTGAGTAGAAGTCCAGACTGAGTAGAAGTCCGGACTGAGTAGAAGTCCAGACTGAGTAGAAGGCCAGACTGAGTAGAAGTCCAGACTGAGTAGAAGGCCAGACTGAGTAGAAGGCCAGACTGAGTAGAAGGCCGGACTGAGTAGAAGTCCGGACTGAGTAGAAGGCCAGACTGAGTAGAAGGCCAGACTGAGTAGAAGGCCAGACTGAGTAGAAGGCCAGACTGAGTAGAAGGCCGGACTGAGTAGAAGTCCAGACTGAGTAGAAGGCCAGACTGAGTAGAAGTCCGGACTGAGTAGAAGTCCAGACTGAGTAGAAGTCCAGACTGAGTAGAAGGCCAGACTGAGTAGAAGGCCAGACTGAGTAGAAGGCCAGACTGAGTAGAAGTCCGGACTGAGTAGAAGGCCAGACTGAGTAGAAGTCCAGACTGAGTAGAAGTCCGGACTGAGTAGAAGTCCAGACTGAGTAGAAGGCCAGACTGAGTAGAAGTCCAGACTGAGTAGAAGGCCAGACTGAGTAGAAGGCCAGACTGAGTAGAAGGCCGGACTGAGTAGAAGTCCGGACTGAGTAGAAGGCCAGACTGAGTAGAAGGCCAGACTGAGTAGAAGGCCGGACTGAGTAGAAGTCCAGACTGAGTAGAAGGCCAGACTGAGTAGAAGTCCAGACTGAGTAGAAGGCCAGACTGAGTAGAAGTCCAGACTGATTAGAAGGCCAGACTGAGTAGAAGTCCAGACTGAGTAGAAGTCCAGACTGAGTAGAAGTCCGGACTGAGTAGAAGTCCAGACTGAGTAGAAGTCCGGACTGAGTAGAAGTCCAGACTGATTAGAAGTCCAGACTGAGTAGAAGTCCAGACTGAGTAGAAGTCCAGACTGAGTAGAAGTCCGGACTGAGTAGAAGTCCAGACTGAGTAGAAGGCCAGACTGAGTAGAAGTCCAGACTGAGTAGAAGTCCAGACTGAGTAGAAGTCCAGACTGAATGAAAATAGGATCAGTTTCAATACAACAGAGTTTCCCATTCTGAGACATGTTAGATAAATATTGCACTGCTTTGATAACAATAAACATGTTTTTGTTCCAATAAAAAAGGACATCATTTTCACATTAGTGGATGAAAGGCTCTTTAGTCCCTGGAGGGTTTTTACTCGCTCATAGAAGATATTTTGTCTTTGGGATTTATGAATGGATATAAATGTGATACTGTCTCATAATACTGCAGCTGGCTTTTGATATCCACTTGACTTACTGTGGCGGCCTCACAATGCAGGATGGAATCACCAAGAAGGTGAACAAAAGTACCAAATATTGAAAGGTTCATCTTGAAACACAGCCTTTAGTTTGTTTATATACTTCCTGTTCTCCTGACGACTTCCTGTCCGCTCATCACAGGACAAAACCCAAAATATTCACACTGGCATCTACACCCTAAATGTAGGGCCTGATCTACTGAGATCCAAATAGCAAGTGCTAAATAGTGCGTGCAAGGTAAAGACATGTGAGTACCATCAACTCTGGAATATAAGCCACAACTTGTTTCCTACGCTTTGGACCCTGCGGCTTATAAAACAGTGCGGTTAATTTATGGATTGTTCTTCGCTGACGGCCATAATGCAAATAGTAAAAACAAAACAATCAAAGACACTGAAAATGTGTTTTATTGTTTGTGCTGTGGTTTATGCTGGCTGGTGCTGTGGTTTATGCTGGCTGGTGCCGTGGTTTATGCTTTCTGGTGCTGTGGTTTATGCTGGCTGGTGCTGTGGTTTATGCTGGCTGGTGCTGTGGTTTATGTTGTCTGGTGCTGTGGTTTATGTTGTCTGGTGCTGTGGTTTATGCTGGCTGGTGCTGTGGTTTATGCTGTCTGGTGCTGTGGTTTATGCTGTCTGGTGCTGTGGTTTATGCTGGCTGGTGCTGTGGTTTATGCTGGCTGGTGCCGTGGTTTATGCTTTCTGGTGCTGTGGTTTATGCTGGCTGGTGCTGTGGTTTATGCTGGCTGGTGCTGTGGTTTATGTTGTCTGGTGCTGTGGTTTATGTTGTCTGGTGCTGTGGTTTATGCTGGCTGGTGCTGTGGTTTATGCTGTCTGGTGCTGTGGTTTATGCTGTCTGGTGCTGTGGTTTATGCTGGCTGGTGCTGTGGTTTATGCTGGCTGGTGCCGTGGTTTATGCTTTCTGGTGCTGTGGTTTATGCTGGCTGGTGCTGTGGTTTATGCTGGCTGGTGCTGTGGTTTATGTTGTCTGGTGCTGTGGTTTATGTTGTCTGGTGCTGTGTTTTATGTTGTCTGGTGCTGTGGTTTATGTTGTCTGGTGCTGTGGTTTATGTTGTCTGGTGCTGTGGTTTATGCTGTCTGGTGCTGTGGTTTATGTTGTCTGGTGCTGTGGTTTATGCTGTCTGGTGCTGTGGTTTATGTTGTCTGGTGCTGTGGTTTATGCTGTCTGGTGCTGTGGTTTATGTTGTCTGGTGCTGTGGTTTATGCTGTCTGGTGCTGTGGTTTATGCTGGCTGGTGCTGTGGTTTATGTTGTCTGGTGCTGTGGTTTATGCTGTCTGGTGCTGTGTTTTATGCTGGCTGGTGCTGTGGTTTATGCTGGCTGGTGCTGTGGTTTATGCTGGCTGGTGCTGTGGTTTATGTTGTCTGGTGCTGTGGTTTATGTTGTCTGGTGCTGTGGTTTATGCTGGCTGTTGCTGTGGTTTATGCTGGCTGGTGCTGTGGTTTATGTTGTCTGGTGCTGTGGTTTATGTTGTCTGGTGCTGTGGTTTATGCTGTCTGGTGCTGTGGTTTATGCTGTCTGGTGCTGTGGTTTATGCTGGCTGGTGCTGTGGTTTATGCTGGCTGTTGCTGTGGTTTATGCTGGCTGGTGCTGTGGTTTATGTTGTCTGGTGCTGTGGTTTATGTTGTCTGGTGCTGTGGTTTATGCTGTCTGGTGCTGTGGTTTATGCTGTCTGGTGCTGTGGTTTATGCTGGCTGGTGCTGTGGTTTATGCTGGCTGGTGCTGTGGTTTATGTTGTCTGGTGCTGTGGTTTATGTTGTCTGGTGCTGTGGTTTATGTTGTCTGGTGCTGTGGTTTATGTTGTCTGGTGCTGTGGTTTATGTTGTCTGGTGCTGTGGTTTATGCTGTCTGGTGCTGTGGTTTATGTTGTCTGGTGCTGTGGTTTATGCTGGCTGGTGCTGTGGTTTATGTTGTCTGGTGCTGTGGTTTATGTTGTCTGGTGCTGTGGTTTATGCTGTCTGGTGCTGTGGTTTATGCTGGCTGGTGCTGTGGTTTATGTTGTCTGGTGCTGTGGTTTATGCTGTCTGGTGCTGTGGTTTATGCTGTCTGGTGCTGTGGTTTATGCTGTCTGGTGCTGTGTTTTATGCTGGCTGGTGCTGTGGTTTATGCTGTCTGGTGCTGTGGTTTATGCTGTCTGGTGCTGTGGTTTATGCTGGCTGGTGCTGTGGTTTATGCTGGCTGGTGCTGTGGTTTATGCTGTCTGGTGCTGTGGTTTATGTTGTCTGGTGCTGTGGTTTATGTTGTCTGGTGCTGTGTTTTATGTTGTCTGGTGCTGTGGTTTATGTTGTCTGGTGCTGTGGTTTATGCTGTCTGGTGCTGTGGTTTATGTTGTCTGGTGCTGTGGTTTATGTTGTCTGGTGCTGTGTTTTATGTTGTCTGGTGCTGTGGTTTATGTTGTCTGGTGCTGTGGTTTATGCTGTCTGGTGCTGTGGTTTATGCTGTCTGGTGCTGTGGTTTATGCTGGCTGTTGCTGTGGTTTATGCTGGCTGGTGCTGTGGTTTATGTTGTCTGGTGCTGTGGTTTATGTTGTCTGGTGCTGTGGTTTATGCTGTCTGGTGCTGTGGTTTATGCTGGCTGGTGCTGTGGTTTATGCTGGCTGTTGCTGTGGTTTATGCTGGCTGGTGCTGTGGTTTATGTTGTCTGGTGCTGTGGTTTATGTTGTCTGGTGCTGTGGTTTATGCTGTCTGGTGCTGTGGTTTATGCTGTCTGGTGCTGTGGTTTATGCTGGCTGGTGCTGTGGTTTATGCTGGCTGGTGCTGTGGTTTATGTTGTCTGGTGCTGTGGTTTATGTTGTCTGGTGCTGTGGTTTATGTTGTCTGGTGCTGTGGTTTATGTTGTCTGGTGCTGTGGTTTATGTTGTCTGGTGCTGTGGTTTATGCTGTCTGGTGCTGTGGTTTATGTTGTCTGGTGCTGTGGTTTATGCTGGCTGGTGCTGTGGTTTATGTTGTCTGGTGCTGTGGTTTATGTTGTCTGGTGCTGTGGTTTATGCTGTCTGGTGCTGTGGTTTATGCTGGCTGGTGCTGTGGTTTATGTTGTCTGGTGCTGTGGTTTATGCTGTCTGGTGCTGTGGTTTATGCTGTCTGGTGCTGTGGTTTATGCTGTCTGGTGCTGTGTTTTATGCTGGCTGGTGCTGTGGTTTATGCTGTCTGGTGCTGTGGTTTATGCTGTCTGGTGCTGTGGTTTATGCTGGCTGGTGCTGTGGTTTATGCTGGCTGGTGCTGTGGTTTATGCTGTCTGGTGCTGTGGTTTATGTTGTCTGGTGCTGTGGTTTATGTTGTCTGGTGCTGTGTTTTATGTTGTCTGGTGCTGTGGTTTATGTTGTCTGGTGCTGTGGTTTATGCTGTCTGGTGCTGTGGTTTATGTTGTCTGGTGCTGTGGTTTATGTTGTCTGGTGCTGTGTTTTATGTTGTCTGGTGCTGTGGTTTATGTTGTCTGGTGCTGTGGTTTATGCTGTCTGGTGCTGTGGTTTATGCTGTCTGGTGCTGTGGTTTATGCTGTCTGGTGCTGCAGTGCCCCTCTGTTTAGAGCTTTCAACTGGAAGTAGAAGTGTTGTTCCCTCTTCTAGTCGTCCATAGTGTTTCTACTCCTATGGATTCTTCATTCATCACTACAAGCAACATTTGTAAGTTTTACAATATAACTAAAACAATTCTTACTTACTAAAGCATCTCATGTGTGATGTCAGTAGGAGTGTTTTCATACATATTTGTACGTCGTAATGTAATTAAGCTAGCGTAATTAGCATTAGATAATATGCTAACACGTTTAAAAGTGTCGGTGTTGGTATTATTAACTTACAACAGCATTATTTTTGTATTGTTTCACTTTCACAAATTCCTCAGTAAATTCACTAAAACGTCAGCGTGGAGTTATTGAGTCTGTTTAGCTGATTTTAGAGCTAGCTTGTGCAGCTAGTGGGTCCATGACCATGACTTCTGTTTTGTTTGATCATCCGTTTTACTGCCCTGTTACAGACACTGTTTGGAAATAACTAAGGTATGTAAATAAATATTTACAGAATATTTTTGTGTAAATAACTCATTTCACAACAAATATATATATATATATATATATATATATATATATATATATATATATATATATATATATATATATATATATATATATATATATATATATATATATATATACAGTATATGCGGCTTAGTGCGGCTAATATATGGAAAAATTGTTTTTTTCTTCTAAAATTTGGCAGGTGTGGCTTATATACCGGTGCGCTCTATAGTCCGGAAAATACGGTTATATGAGCGGGTGTGTTGCGGGTGATCTACTAAGACTGAATGTCTAACTGATAAAAATGTGCAATTTGGACAACAGAACCTACTTTTTGCATGCTGACGGTGTGCCCTAGAAAAAGGTGCCGTGTAGCGATGGTGTGTCTGGAATGATCCGGGGGCAAGACGATGCAAATCGCAAGAGTTTTATTTTAACCAGCAATTTTTTAAGTCGTCCTGCACCTACGAATGTATTAAGTGTCATTGCTGAATAAATATGTCTAATGATATTATTTTTGACAATCCAAATATGTTGAGAAAGTGACAGAATATTCTCTCTCTCCATCGATGTCTTTGCAGCGTGACCACAGCCATGTGTGTGCTAAATGTAGACACAAAATAGCGTCCGCAGAACAGTTGCAGTTTTGATCAATCATATTGCAAGTGCTAAATTGTCAAATCTGCATCATGGCCATGCTGATAACTAGCATATATTTTGCATATTCATAATTACAGACTTGCTAAATGGATGATTTCCCTCATTTAAGAGTTTAGTACAGACCTGGGCATTCTGCGGCCCGCGGGCCACATCCGGCCCTTTGTGCGTCCCTGTCCGGCCCGCGTGACGCCAATAATAAATTACAAAATACATTTTAAAAAGTATCTATGTCGAGTGTGCAATACAACGGTGCTGCTTTTGTTTTGAAAAGCGTTATTTGTATTACTTCCGTGTGGACGTATGCGCGATTGTGAGTGAATGTGAACAGCTGCAATCACAAATTACAAAATAAAGTTGAAAAAACATCTATGTCGTGTGCACAATACAACTGTACTGCTTTGATTTTGAAAAGTGTTATTTATGGGCGTATGTCCGTGTGTAACCTGCGAGTGAAGGTGCACATGCAGCGACAAGTGATGCACGGTTTACACCCGAGACGCTAAAAAGAGAAAAGTTGATAAAGAATGGCGTGTTTCCAACAAGACATGGACTGCCAAGCAACGTTCCCTCTAAGGTGCGCGCCTGCGCAATTGCGCACTGCTCGAGCGTCCTCTGCGCACAGCAAATATATGCCGCGCACCAAATGAAACCCATCTGAATTCTAAACAAAATAAACATATTTATTCTGTGTGATTTTGCAATGCAACTCTGAGTGACAGTGACAACAAGCGGCCCTAACGGTGTTCGTCAACACCGTTCAATTGAACACCGTTCAATTATTGTAACGTCTATCGAGATGCTCGAGGACAGGAATTATATCCATCACTTTATTGAGCAAAACTGTTTATTTTCGGCCATAACCACACCAAAAACATGAGTAAAACAATTCTATCTGGAAAAACTAGTCATTTTCTGCCGTACAAACCAGGCCAAAAGCAACTTGTCATCTGTCACCAACACGCATACCACTAAGCCACTGGTGCGTTTATGGCCACACAAAAAGTTGGACAACTCAAACACCACACAAAGTTACACTATGACTCCTCAGTCATACGTGTGCTTATTTTACTTTCATTTATTATTAATGTTCATTTATTGATATTAATCATGGAATGCTGTTACTAGAGAAAGTTACAGGAATGCACACTTCATCCTATGCTTACATTTCATTGTGCAACATGAGGATGTTTAAGGGGAACTAAATGTGATCTCTGAAAGGGGTACAAATGATTTCCAAAGCAGTGCTGTTGGTATAAAGTTAAGTTAGGTTAAATGAAAGTATTATTATTATTATTAATTATTATTATTATTATTATTATTATTTACCTTACGGTATATATCAAAAATAATATTGAGCAAAATTTAATTGAACTATTGTCGATTTGGCCCTCCAGCAGAGCTCGGGTTGCTCATGAGGCCCCCGGTAAAAATTAATTGCCCACCCCTGGTTTAGTAGGTCAGTATTGTGTGTGTAAGTGTTTTAGCACACTCAAACACAGGCCCTAACCTGACATGTAAGTGTTTTAGCACACTCAAACACAGGCCCTAACCTGACATGTAAGTGTTTTAGCACACTCAAACACAGGCCCTCACCTGACATGTAAGTGTTTTAGCACACTCAAATACAGTCCCTAACCTGACAGATGTTTTTAGGATGTCGTAAGAAGAAGGTGTGTCTGGGGAAAAGCCACACAAGCAAGGGCCAGCATGCAAACTCCACGCGGACCTTAGAAGAATACTTTCTGGGCTTTGAACAGATTTAACTGTCCATGTTCAAGAACTTCTATTTCTACCCGAGCAAGTACACAAAGGTTGTATCTCATTTAGGTTCAACAGGCAGGAGAAGAAGGTGTGCGCTCCACTGCAGATGACTTTCTGGTTGGATTGGTCATTCATGCGCAGGCAAGATTGAAGGTTGGACGAAGGAAAGAAAAGAAAGGTCGAGGACAACATTGTCACTAACTGACCAAGAAGTGAAATCCACCAGCTGCTACTTGGATACGAAAACAAAACGGCTCTCGCTGTCTACTAAAAAAAGGATTCTAAATTGCAATTGGATTCTTATTTGTAAAGATTCTTCATCGATTTTAAAAAATGATTTTAAAATAGATGTTTTTCATATTTTAATCCATCTGTGGTGACGGCCTCCGTAGTGTATTTCCCACAAAAGGGGTGTGGCCTGTTTGCGAACTCGTTGCCAATGTTCAGAAATACAGCTGAAGGCAAATGTCTGGATGGCCTTCTCACTGGGCTCTCTAAACCAGCTGTAGAGCAACATGCTGCTGCTCCAGTCCTGACTAGAAGCAGGAAATACCACCAGTGCTTGGGTCACTGCACTGGCTTCTTGTTTCTCAGAGAACAGACTTCAAAACATGTCTTCTTGTGTACAAGTATTTCTATTGTCTAGTGCCAAAGTACGCCTCTGACATGTGAGAACCATACCAACCATTTCCAGCCCTGAGAACCTTAGTGGTCTCCTGCTGACATGTGAGAACCATACCAACCATCTCCAGCCCTGAGAACCTTAGCATCAGATTGATTTGAATGAATCATGAATGTTCTCTACAAATAAAATTGCCTTGCCTCGTCTTTGGGGTCTACAATTTCCCTGCTAAGAGGGAGCTTGACATGATGATGTGTCCAAAATGGGCAAAAACAAAGTCGGGAGAACTGACTTGGAATATTGGAGAGGACATCCTTCGCCATCGTCCAGAACTGAAAGAAGCATGAAGAGCTGCTGCTCCAATACTTTACCAAACTTCCAGCCAACGAAGAACAGGCCAAAGTATTTGTATCGCCTTTAGAATTTAGAGAAAATATTTTGCAGATGATGTGGTCCTGATGGCTTCATCTGGCCAGGATCTTCAGCTCTCATTGGATCGGTTCGCAGCCGAGTGTGAAGCGACTGGGATGAGAATCAGCAATTCCGAGTCCGAGTCCATGGTTCTCGCCTGGAAAAAGGTGGAGTGCCATCTCCGGGTTGGGGAGGAGACCCTGTTCCAAGTGGAGGAGTTCCAGTATCTCAGGGTCTTGTTCCCGAGTGAGGGAAGAGTGGATGGTGAGATCGACAGGCGGATCGGTGTGGCATCTTCAGTAATTCGGACGCTGTATGGATTCATTGTGGTGAAGAAGGAGCTGAGCTGGAAGGCAAAGCTCTCAATTTACCGGGCGTCTACGTTCCCATCCTCACTGTTGGTCATGATCTTTGGGTTATGGCCGAAAGGACACGATCACGGGTACAAGCGGTCGAAGTGAGTTTCCTCTGCCGGGTGGCGGGGCTCTCCCTTAGAGATAGGGTGAGAAGATCTTTCTGTCTTGCTTCTGGTGAGGGCGGTCACATTTTTTTCAGCTCCCTTCTTCTCCCAGATTGCTCTCTTTGTTTCGTCTTGTCTGAACTTTTTTGAAGCCTCTTTCTTTGCGCTGTCCTCAAATCTAAACATCAGACATGGAAATGATCAGCTGGACTCTCGACGCAACTGACAAAATCTTTTCGACGAGGAAAAGAGGTTCCGGGGAGCCCGGCTGCCCTGAGGGAACCATTGCTGCAGGGAACGTGAGAGATTCCTGGGATAAATGGAGAATCATGTGCCTCTCAGTCCTGTCCATGGAGGACGTGGAAGACATCTACCTATTTGGAAGCGTGATCGCGGGGCACCTGCTGATTGAGCTGGGCATTGCTCTGGTGTATCGTCAAATTCGTAAGACGATGGCAGCCACTCAAGGAGCCCTAAGGCTGTTGGTCGCAATGGAAGGTTTGGGCCAGGCTGTTGGATCACAGACTGTGGCGATTTCTGAACTGAATCGCAAGATGGATCACATCATGGAGAAGCTTGCTGAAAAGGAAAATTGAATATGAGAGCAGCCAGCATGGACGAATAGAACAGACAAGTCATTGTATTGTCTGCTCGCAGAAAAAAAACATCCTAATCTACAATTTGACTCCCTTGAACGGCCTTGATGCTGTGAACAACAGGTACAGGCTGTTCTGAAAACACCCCCGAGGACACCACAATGATGGACGTTTTTTGACCTCCCTCCCTCCTCAACGACACCTGGAGTCGAACTTTTGCTTGCATGCAGATCGGCCTCAGTCTATGAACATTACATCATCACACCCAAGACAATGGGCACATACACACACACACACACACCCTCCCCCACCCCACGCCTTCACCACCGCTTGTTTCCCCTTGGGGTGATGGTCGGCTGGCAGCGCTTTATAGCAGCAGTCGCCTCCCAGGGCCCCAACTCCCCGCCCCTCTGTTGCGAGTTGTAGTGATTAAATGTAACATGTTTATGTGTGCATTGCATGGAGGTTTTTTCCCACTCCAGACTAGGTCCCCTTAGGAGCCCAGTCTAGATTGTATTTTTTTACTCATCTTCTTCCCCAGCGTTTTACCTTTTTATTTTCTTTTACGGGGCGCCTTTGGCGACCCATCAGTGTTCCTGTTCTGTAACCCTGTACACTGTTTGTTTGTCTAATCTTGAACGGGTTTGTGCTGAAAACAGGTCAGTTGTTCTTGTGCAATGACAATAAAGTCCTATCCTATCCGTCATCCAGGAGGAGCTCAAAGTAAAGCTGCTGCTCCTCCACATGAGAGGAGCCAGATGAGGTGGATTGAGCATCTGGTCAGGATGCCACCCAAGGAGGTGTTTCGGGCACGTTCGACCGGTAAGAGGCCACGGGAACGCCTCCAGATTCCCTGGGAGGAGCTGGACCAAGTGGCTGGGGAGAGGGAAGTCTGGGCTTCTCTGCTTAGGCTGCTGCCCCCGCGACCTCACCTCGGATAAGTGGAAGAAGATGGATGGAGAATTTTAAAAGGTGTTGGCCTGTACAGAGTTGTGGAGAATGGAGCCTTTCAAGTTGGCGATGCAAACGTTGGATTCCAAGTATGTCATTCAGTCCTGTACCTTTTTCACAGATGAAGCCTAAAAGTAGCGGTTACCTTCCCGAGGCCTAGTCACCTGTTTTACAAACAAGTGATGCGCGAGAGCCACTCAGGTCATAAAGACGTGGTTATTGTTAAAAATCATTTTGCTCACTTCTATATATCTTTTCTTGTAAAAAATAAAAATTCAAATCTGAGACATTCTCAAATCTTAAATGTTTTTTGGGGTTACTGGTGTGAGGTTCTGTGGGTCTTGAACCCCAAGATGCAGAGATGGCAGGTAAACATGACTAATGTCAAGAAGGAAATAGTGCAACTGGGAAATGCACATGCAGGGAACATTGACACAGGAAACAGGAAACAATCATCGAGCCCTGACTGGAGGGCGAGGCAGGCACAATTAACAGCCTGATTGGCAACCACAACCAGGGAGACATGCAGGAAGTGGAACCAAAATAAGAGCGTCGACAGGAAACAAACACAAACCAAGGAAACGTAACAAGACGGTTGAGTACTGAAATGTTCAACTTTGTAAGAAATGATTTGACTGCTTTACTTCCAAAGTAAGTACATTTACATTTTTGCAAGGTAAGCAAAATTAAAAGTTATCACTTTGTCAAAAGTTGGTGTTTGTATAATTTTAGATCACATGATTGAAACTTGCAAAGCAGCTTTTTCTTAATAACCACTTTTCTTTTGAGCAACATAAAAATGTATCAAAGCTCTTTGTCTATCTTTCGGAGGAGTTTAGTTCTACAACTGGCATTAACTTAGAATTGAAAATCGGTTTTAATTAAGAATCGACTCTGATTCAAATTGTTACCCCAAGAATCGGAATCAAATCGAATCGTGCGGTGCCCAAAGATTCACACACTACTGTTTTTGTAAGGATCAATTCAAATCAAATCAAATCAAATGGTGCCATAGTTCGATACCTTTTGTTGGTTGCAGACTCGGCCGGTTTAAACACTTAGCCGGCAAACAAGCACTCAAGCAGCTCTGACTGGATCAAATGGAGGTCATGTGGACTGGTCTAGTCTAAAGTCTGGCAGCTGCATTTTGTAGCGTCTGAAGTCTCGTTAGTGTTGACTTGTTGCAAGAGTGAAAAGAGAATTGCAATAGTCAACATGAGATGAAATGAACGTGTGAATAATCATTTTCAGAACCAATTTTGACAGCAGATTTCTCACTTTAGAAATATTTCTGAGGTGATGAAAACAGTTTTTGTTGAGTTGACCTCGGAGACATGAACTTATTGTTCCAAGTAAGTTAGGAATTAAAAGAACAAAAGCCAAGTTTGTGTAATCAAAGTTCCTGCGGTGTGTATTTAAAGTTCCTGTGGTGTGTATTTAAAGTTCCTGTGGTGTGTAATCAAAGTTCCTGTGGTGTGTATTTAAAGTTCCTGTGGTGTGTATTTAAAGTTCCTGTGGTGTGTATTTAAAGTTCCTGTGGTGTGTAATCAAAGTTCCTGTGGTGTGTATTTAAAGTTCCTGTGGTGTGTATTTAAAGTTCCTGTGGTGTGTATTTAAAGTTCCTGTGGTGTGTATTTAAAGTTCCTGTGGTGTGTATTTAAAGTTCATTTGGTGTGTATTTAAAGTTCCTGTGGTTTGTATTTAAAGTTCCTATGGTGTGTATTTAAAGTTCCTATGGTGTGTATTTAAAGTTCCTATGGTGTGTATTTAAAGTTCCTGTGGTGTGTATTTAAAGTTCCTGTGGTTTGTATTCAAAGTTCCTGTGGTGTGTATTTAAAGTTCCTGTGGTGTGTATTTAAAGTTCCTGTGGTGTGTATTTAAAGTTCCCGTGGTGTGTATTTAAAGTTCCTGTGGTTTGTATTTAAAGTTCCTATGGTGTGTATTTAAAGTTCCTATGGTGTGTATTTAAAGTTCCTGTGGTGTGTATTTAAAGTTCATGTGGTTTGTATTCAAAGTTCCTGTGGTTTGTATTCAAAGTTCCTATGGTGTGTATTCAAAGTTCCTGTGGTGTGTATTTAAAGTTCCTGTGGTGTGTATTTAAAGTTCCTGTGGTTTGTATTCAAAGTTCCTGTGGTGTGTATTCAAAGTTCCTGTGGTGTGTATTCAAAGTTCCTATGGTGTGTATTTAAAGTTCCTGTGGTGTGTATTTAAAGTTCCTGTGGTTTGTATTCAAAGTTCCTGTGGTGTGTATTTAAAGTTCCTGTGGTGTGTATTTAAAGTTCCTGTGGTGTGTATTTAAAGTTCCTATGGTGTGTATTTAAAGTTCCTGTGGTGTGTATTTAAAGTTCCTATGGTGTGTATTTAAAGTTCCTGTGGTGTGTATTCAAAGTTCCTATGGTGTGTATTTAAAGTTCCTGTGGTGTGTATTTAAAGTTCCTGTGGTTTGTATTCAAAGTTCCTGTGGTGTGTATTTAAAGTTCCTGTGGTTTGTATTCAAAGTTCCTGTGGTGTGTATTCAAAGTTCCTGTGGTGTGTATTCAAAGTTCCTGTGGTGTGTATTTAAAGTTCCTGTGGTGTGTATTTAAAGTTCCTGTGGTTTGTATTCAAAGTTCCTGTGGTGTGTATTCAAAGTTCCTGTGGTGTGTATTCAAAGTTCCTATGGTGTGTATTTAAAGTTCCTGTGGTGTGTATTTAAAGTTCCTGTGGTTTGTATTCAAAGTTCCTGTGGTGTGTATTTAAAGTTCCTGTGGTGTGTATTTAAAGTTCCTGTGGTTTGTATTTAAAGTTCCTATGGTGTGTATTTAAAGTTCCTGTGGTGTGTATTTAAAGTTCCTGTGGTGTGTATTTAAAGTTCCTGTGGTGTGTATTTAAAGTTCCTGTGGTGTGTATTTAAAGTTCCTGTGGTGTGTATTTAAAGTTCCTGTGGTGTGTATTTAAAGTTCCTGTGGTGTGTATTTAAAGTTCCTGTGGTGTGTATTTAAAGTTCCTGTGGTGTGTATTTAAAGTTCCTGTGGTGTGTATTTAAAGTTCCTGTGGTGTGTATTTAAAGTTCCTGTGGTGTGTATTTAAAGTTCCTGTGGTTTGTATTTAAAGTTCCTATGGTGTGTATTTAAAGTTCCTGTGGTGTGTATTTAAAGTTCCTGTGGTGTGTATTTAAAGTTCCTGTGGTTTGTATTTAAAGTTCCTATGGTGTGTATTCAAAGTTCCTGCGGTGTGTATTTAAAGTTCCTGTGGTGTGTATTTAAAGTTCCTGTGGTGTGTAATCAAAGTTCCTGTGGTGTGTATTTAAAGTTCCTGTGGTGTGTATTTAAAGTTCCTGTGGTGTGTATTTAAAGTTCCTGTGGTGTGTATTTAAAGTTCCTGTGGTGTGTAATCAAAGTTCCTGTGGTGTGTATTTAAAGTTCCTGTGGTGTGTATTTAAAGTTCCTGTGGTGTGTATTTAAAGTTCCTGTGGTGTGTATTTAAAGTTCCTGTGGTGTGTATTTAAAGTTCCTGTGGTGTGTATTTAAAGTTCCTGTGGTTTGTATTTAAAGTTCCTATGGTGTGTATTTAAAGTTCCTATGGTGTGTATTTAAAGTTCCTATGGTGTGTATTTAAAGTTCCTGTGGTGTGTATTTAAAGTTCCTGTGGTTTGTATTCAAAGTTCCTGTGGTGTGTATTTAAAGTTCCTGTGGTGTGTATTTAAAGTTCCTGTGGTGTGTATTTAAAGTTCCTGTGGTGTGTATTTAAAGTTCCTGTGGTTTGTATTTAAAGTTCCTATGGTGTGTATTTAAAGTTCCTATGGTGTGTATTTAAAGTTCCTGTGGTGTGTATTTAAAGTTCCTGTGGTTTGTATTCAAAGTTCCTGTGGTTTGTATTCAAAGTTCCTATGGTGTGTATTCAAAGTTCCTGTGGTGTGTATTTAAAGTTCCTGTGGTGTGTATTTAAAGTTCCTGTGGTTTGTATTCAAAGTTCCTGTGGTGTGTATTCAAAGTTCCTGTGGTGTGTATTCAAAGTTCCTATGGTGTGTATTTAAAGTTCCTGTGGTGTGTATTTAACGTTCCTGTGGTTTGTATTCAAAGTTCCTGTGGTGTGTATTTAAAGTTCCTGTGGTGTGTATTTAAAGTTCCTGTGGTGTGTATTTAAAGTTCCTATGGTGTGTATTTAAAGTTCCTGTGGTGTGTATTTAAAGTTCCTATGGTGTGTATTTAAAGTTCCTGTGGTGTGTATTCAAAGTTCCTATGGTGTGTATTTAAAGTTCCTGTGGTGTGTATTTAAAGTTCCTGTGGTTTGTATTCAAAGTTCCTGTGGTGTGTATTTAAAGTTCCTGTGGTTTGTATTGAAAGTTCCTGTGGTGTGTATTCAAAGTTCCTGTGGTGTGTATTCAAAGTTCCTGTGGTGTGTATTTAAAGTTCCTGTGGTGTGTATTTAAAGTTCCTGTGGTTTGTATTCAAAGTTCCTGTGGTGTGTATTCAAAGTTCCTGTGGTGTGTATTCAAAGTTCCTATGGTGTGTATTGAAAGTTCCTGTGGTGTGTATTTAAAGTTCCTGTGGTTTGTATTCAAAGTTCCTGTGGTGTGTATTTAAAGTTCCTGTGGTGTGTATTTAAAGTTCCTGTGGTTTGTATTTAAAGTTCCTATGGTGTGTATTTAAAGTTCCTGTGGTGTGTATTTAAAGTTCCTGTGGTGTGTATTTAAAGTTCCTGTGGTGTGTATTTAAAGTTCCTGTGGTGTGTATTTAAAGTTCCTGTGGTGTGTATTTAAAGTTCCTGTGGTGTGTATTTAAAGTTCCTGTGGTGTGTATTTAAAGTTCCTGTGGTGTGTATTTAAAGTTCCTGTGGTGTGTATTTAAAGTTCCTGTGGTGTGTATTTAAAGTTCCTGTGGTTTGTATTTAAAGTTCCTATGGTGTGTATTTAAAGTTCCTGTGGTGTGTATTTAAAGTTCCTGTGGTGTGTATTTAAAGTTCCTGTGGTTTGTGTTTAAAGTTCCTATGGTGTGTATTCAAAGTTCCTGCGGTGTGTATTTAAAGTTCCTGTGGTGTGTATTTAAAGTTCCTGTGGTGTGTAATCAAAGTTCCTGTGGTGTGTATTTAAAGTTCCTGTGGTGTGTATTTAAAGTTCCTGTGGTGTGTATTTAAAGTTCCTGTGGTGTGTATTTAAAGTTCCTGTGGTGTGTAATCAAAGTTCCTGTGGTGTGTATTTAAAGTTCCTGTGGTGTGTATTTAAAGTTCCTGTGGTGTGTATTTAAAGTTCCTGTGGTGTGTATTTAAAGTTCCTGTGGTGTGTATTTAAAGTTCCTGTGGTGTGTATTTAAAGTTCCTGTGGTTTGTATTTAAAGTTCCTATGGTGTGTATTTAAAGTTCCTATGGTGTGTATTTAAAGTTCCTATGGTGTGTATTTAAAGTTCCTGTGGTGTGTATTTAAAGTTCCTGTGGTTTGTATTCAAAGTTCCTGTGGTGTGTATTTAAAGTTCCTGTGGTGTGTATTTAAAGTTCCTGTGGTGAGTATTCAAAGTTCCTGTGGTGTGTATTCAAAGTTCCTGTGGTTTGTATTTAAAGTTCCTATGGTGTGTATTTAAAGTTCCTGTGGTGTGTATTTAAAGTTCCTGTGGTTTGTATTCAAAGTTCCTGTGGTGTGTATTTAAAGTTCCTGTGGTGTGTATTTAAAGTTCCTGTGGTGTGTATTCAAATTTCCTATGGTGTGTATTTAAAGTTCCTGTGGTGTGTATTCAAATTTCCTATGGTGTGTATTTAAAGTTCCTATGGTGTGTATTTAAAGTTCCTGTGGTGTGTATTCAAATTTCCTATGGTGTGTATTTAAAGTTCCTGTGGTGTGTATTTAAAGTTCCTGTGGTGTGTATTTAAAGTTCCTGTGGTGTGTATTCAAAGTTCCTGTGGTGTGTATTTAAAGTTCCTGTGGTGAGTATTCAAAGTTCCTGTGGTGTGTATTCAAAGTTCCTGTGGTTTGTATTTAAAGTTCCTATGGTGTGTATTTAAAGTTCCTGTGGTGTGTATTTAAAGTTCCTGTGGTTTGTATTCAAAGTTCCTGTGGTGTGTATTTAAAGTTCCTGTGGTGTGTATTTAAAGTTCCTGTGGTGTGTATTCAAATTTCCTATGGTGTGTATTTAAAGTTCCTGTGGTGTGTATTCAAATTTCCTATGGTGTGTATTTAAAGTTCCTATGGTGTGTATTTAAAGTTCCTGTGGTGTGTATTCAAATTTCCTATGGTGTGTATTTAAAGTTCCTGTGGTGTGTATTTAAAGTTCCTGTGGTGTGTATTTAAAGTTCCTGTGGTGTGTATTCAAAGTTCCTGTGGTGTGTATTTAAAGAGGAGGACATGAATATGTATTTGGTATGGTCAGACACACAAGCTGTGTTGTCAGAGAAGTCTTCAATAACTTGAGGTCATCGTCTCTCAGCCTCAATGTTCTCCTCTCTGGTTTTGTGTTGAAGTGTCCCTGAATAGAAGAAGTAGATCCTCCAGCTGGCTACCAATGCTTCAGCCCTAATGGCTCCACCATTATAACATGTGGAAGACATTCTGCTGCAGTGGAAGGTGTGTGTGTGTGTGTGTGTGTGTGTGTGTGTGTGTGTGTGTGTGTGTGTGTGTGTGTGTGTGTGTGTGTGTGTGTGTGTGTGTGTGTGTGCGGGGGGTTGGGGGGAGGGGGGGGGGGGTCCAGGAAGATGCTGAGGAGGATGAAGAGCTTCCTTTCCATTAGCTGATTGAATTGGAATCCAGTCCCGGGGGCTGAGAAGTGTTTGTCTCCAATGCTCTGACACAAGTGAGACGTAAACACGTCCGTCACTATCAGACGCTACATTTGGCCACTGCAGGCGGGCCCTACAATAGAACCATGCAGGCGGGCCCTACAATAGAACCATGCAGGCGGGCCCTACAATAGAACCATGCAGGCGGGCCCTACAATAGAACCATGCAGGCGGGCCCTACAATAGAACCATGCAGGCGGGCCCTACAATAGAACCATGCAGGCGGGCCCTAAAGTAGAACCATGGAGGCGGGGAAGCGGACATGTTTCCTATGTTCTTGGTGAGCCGCGGTGAAGACTTAATGGAGCGTAGTGTGCTGAAGTAGACAAGCAGCTGTCCAAGACGCAGCTCCATTGAGATCCAGCTCTCAAGACTAAATAATAAATAGTCCCCTTCTAGGACACTTGCAGGCTGCAGTGTGAGAGGAGCTAAGCAGGTGGGGAGGAGGGGGGGGGGTCTAGAACCACATCAAGACTCACCTTTCTTCAGAACCCGGGTCAATAGCCGGGGTGTTCCTCTGTGACGTGTGAGTAGTCCTAGTAATAGTCGTAGTCTGTGACGTGTGAGTAGTCCTAGTAGTAGTCGTAGTCTGTGACGTGTGAGTAGTCGTAGTAGTAGTCGTAGTCTGTGACGTGTGAGTAGTCCTAGTAGTAGTCGTAGTCTGTGACGTGTGAGTAGTCCTAGTAGTAGTCATAGTCCGTGACGTGGGAGTAGTCCTAGTAGTAGTCGTAGTCTGTGACATGTGAGTAGTCGTAGTAGTAGTCGTAGTCTGTGACGTGTGAGTAGTCCTAGTAGTAGTCGTAGTCCGTGACGTGTGAGTAGTCCTCGTAGTAGTCGTAGTCTGTGACGTGGGAGTAGTCCTAGTAGTAGTCGTAGTCTGTGACGTGTGAGTAGTCGTAGTAGTAGTCGTAGTCTGTGACGTGTGAGTAGTCGTAGTAGTAGTCGTAGTCTGTGACGTGTGAGTAGTCGTGGTAGTAGTCGTAGTCTGTGACGTGTGAGTAGTCGTAGTAGTAGTCGTAGTCTGTGACGTGTGAGTAGTCGTAGTAGTAGTCGTAATCTGTGACGTGTGAGTAGTCGTAGTAGCAGTCGTAGTCTGTGACGCGTGAGTAGTCGTAGTAGTAGTCGTAGTCTGTGACGTGGGAGTAGTCTTAGTAGTAGTCGTAGTCTGTGACGTGTGAGTAGTCGTAGTAGTAGTCGTAGTCTGTGACGTGTGAGTAGTCGTAGTAGTAGTCGTAATCTGTGACGTGTGAGTAGTCGTAGTAGTAGTCGTAGTCTGTGACGTGTGAGTAGTCGTAGTAGTAGTCGTAGTCTGTGACGTGGGAGTAGTCTTAGTAGTAGTCGTAGTCTGTGACGTGTGAGTAGTCGTAGTAGTAGTCGTAGTCTGTGACGTGGGAGTAGTCCTAGTAGTAGTCGTAATCTGTGACGTGTGAGTAGTCGTAGTAGTAGTCGTAGTTTGTGACGTGGGAGTAGTCTTAGTAGTAGTCGTAGTCTGTGACGTGTGAGTAGTCGTAGTAGTAGTCGTAGTCTGTGACGTGGGAGTAGTCCTAGTAGTAGTCGTAATCTGTGACGTGTGAGTAGTCGTAGTAGTAGTCGTAGTCTGTGACGTGTGAGTAGTCGTAGTAGTAGTCGTAGTCTGTGACGTGTGAGTAGTCGTAGTAGTAGTCGTAATCTGTGACGTGTGAGTAGTCGTAGTAGCAGTCGTAGTCTGTGACGCGTGAGTAGTCGTAGTAGTAGTCGTAGTCTGTGACGCGGGAGTAGTCTTAGTAGTAGTCGTAGTCTGTGACGTGTGAGTAGTCGTAGTAGTAGTCGTAGTCTGTGACGTGTGAGTAGTCGTAGTAGTAGTCGTAGTCTGTGACGTGGGAGTAGTCCTAGTAGTAGTCGTAATCTGTGACGTGTGAGTAGTCGTAGTAGTAGTCGTAGTCTGTGACGTGTGAGTAGTCGTAGTAGTAGTCGTAGTCTGTGACGTGTGAGTAGTCGTAGTAGTAGTCGTAATCTGTGACGTGTGAGTAGTCGTAGTAGTAGTCGTAGTCTGTGACGTGTGAGTAGTAGTAGTCGTAGTCTGTGACGTGTGAATAGTCCTAGTAGTAGTCGTAATCTGTGACGTGTGAGTAGTCGTAGTAGTAGTCGTAGTCTGTGACGTGGGAGTAGTCCTAGTAGTAGTCGTAATCTGTGACGTGTGAGTAGTCCTAGTAGTAGTCGTAGTCTGTGACGTGGGAGTAGTTCTAGTAGTAGTCGTAGTCCGTGACGTGTGAGTAGTCGTAGTAGTAGTCGTAATCTGTGACGTGGGAGTAGTTCTAGTAGTAGTCGTAGTCTGTGACGTGTGAGTAGTCGTAGTAGTAGTCATAGTCTGTGACGTGTGAGTAGTCGTAGTAGTAGTCGTAATCTGTGACGTGTGAGTAGTCGTAGTAGTAGTCGTAATCTGTGACGTGGGAGTAGTTCTAGTAGTAGTCGTAGTCTGTGACGTGTGAGTAGTCGTAGTAGTAGTCGTAGTCTGTGACGTGGGAGTAGTCTTAGTAGTAGTGGTAGTAGTAGTCGTAGTCTGTGACGTGTGAGTAGTCGTAGTAGTAGTGGTAGTCTGTGACGTGTGAGTAGTCGTAGTAGTAGTGGTAGTCTGTGACGTGTGAGTAGTCCTAGTAGTAGTCGTAGTCTGTGACGTGTGAGTAGTCCTAGTAGTAGTCGTAGTCTGTGACGTGTGAGTAGTCGTAGTAGTAGTGGTAGTCTGTGACGTGTGAGTAGTCGTAGTAGTAGTGGTAGTAGTAGATGCAGCCAATATTACATACAGATAATGTGTCACGAGACATGCACATATAAAATTAAATACACAGAGGACATGAATAAAGGAAATTAAATGACTAATATAGCTACAAAAGGCATAATGATGCATCATGTACATACTGCTAGCCTAAATAGCATGTTAGCATCAATTAGCTTGCAGCCAAATATGTCTGTTTAGCACTCCAACACAAGTCAATAACATCAACAAAGCTCACCTTTGTGCATTCACAACAGCATAAAATGTTTGGTGGACAAAATGAGACAAAGAAGGAGTGGCATAAAACACGTCTTTCTGTGGCAGCATCGGAGAAAGTTATACATGTAAAGAAACTACGGTGAGTTTAAGGACCGATTAAATTAGTAGGACAAAACAGTGCTCACCAAATACAAATCAGTGAAGCATGTTGAATATAAAAAGTGGGATTTGTAACAATTAGGAAGGTTTGTGTCATGTTTGTCCTTCTACACAAACCAGAATACACAACTAACTAATTAGGAAGGTTTATGTCATGTTTGTCCTTCTACACAAACCAGAATACACAACTAACTAATTAGGAAGGTGTGTGTCATGTTTGTCCTTCTACACAAACCAGAATATACAACTAACTAATTAGGAAGGTTTGTGTCATGTTTGTCCTTCTACACAAACCAGAATATACAACTAACTAATTAGGAAGGTTTATGTCATGTTTGTCCTTCTACACAAACCAGAATACACAACTAACTAATTAGGAAGGTTTATGTCATGTTTGTCCTTCTACACAAACCAGAATACACAACTAACTAATTAGGAAGATTTGTGTCATGTTTGTCCTTCTACACAAACCAGAATACAACTAACTAATTAGGAAGGTTTGTGTCATGTTTGTCCTTCTACACAAACCAGAATACACAACTAACTAATTAGGAAGATTTGTGTCATGTTTGTCCTTCTACACAAACCAGAATACACAACTAACTAATTAGGAAGGTTTATGTCATGTTTGTCCTTCTACACAAACCAGAATACACAACTAACTAATTAGGAAGGTTTGTGTCATGTTTGTCCTTCTACACAAACCAGAATACACAACTAACTAATTAGGAAGGTTTGTGTCATGTTTGTCCTTCTACACAAACCAGAATATACAACTAACTAATTAGGAAGGTGTGTGTCATGTTTGTCCTTCTACACAAACCAGAATACACAACTAACTAATTAGGAAGGTTTGTGTCATGTTTGTCCTTCTACACAAACCAGAATACACAACTAACTAATTAGGAAGGTTTGTGTCATGTTTGTCCTTCTACACAAACCAGAATACACAACTAACTAATTAGGAAGGTTTGTGTCATGTTTGTCCTTCTACACAAACCAGAATACACAACTAACTAATTAGGAAGGTTTGTGTCATGTTTGTCCTTCTACACAAACCAGAATACACAACTAACTAATTAGGAAGGTTTGTGTCATGTTTGTCCTTCTACACAAACCAGAATACACAACTAACTAATTAGGAAGGTTTGTGTCATGTTTGTCCTTCTATACAAACCAGAATACACAACTAACTAATTAGGAAGGTTTGTGTCATGTTTGTCCTTCTACACAAACCAGAATACACAACTAACTAATTAGGAAGATTTGTGTCATGTTTGTCCTTCTACACAAACCAGAATACACAACTAACTAATTAGGAAGGTTTGTGTCATGTTTGTCCTTCTACACAAACCAGAATACACAACTAACTAATTAGGAAGGTTTGTGTCATGTTTGTCCTTCTACACAAACCAGAATACAACTAACTAATTAGGAAGGTTTGTGTCATGTTTGTCCTTCTACACAAACCAGAATACACAACTAACTAATTAGGAAGGTTTGTGTCATGTTTGTCCTTCTACACAAACCAGAATACACAACTAACTAATTAGGAAGGTTTGTGTCATGTTTGTCCTTCTACACAAACCAGAATACACAACTAACTAATTAGGAAGGTTTGTGTCATGTTTGTCCTTCTACACAAACCAGAATACACAACTAACTAATTAGGAAGATTTGTGTCATGTTTGTCCTTCTACACAAACCAGAATACACAACTAACTAATTAGGAAGGTTTGTGTCATGTTTGTCCTTCTACACAAACCAGAATACACAACTAACTAATTAGGAAGGTTTGTGTCATGTTTGTCCTTCTACACAAACCAGTTTACACAACTAACTAATTAGGAAGGTTTGTGTCATGTTTGTCCTTCTACACAAACCAGAATACACAACTAACTAATTAGGAAGGTTTGTGTCATGTTTGTCCTTCTACACAAACCAGAATACACAACTAACTAATTAGGAAGGTTTGTGTCATGTTTGTCCTTCTACACAAACCAGAATACACAACTAACTAATTAGGAAGGTTTGTGTCATGTTTGTCCTTCTACACAAACCAGAATACACAACTAACTAATTAGGAAGGTTTGTGTCATGTTTGTCCTTCTACACAAACCAGAATACACAACTAACTAATTAGGAAGGTTTGTGTCATGTTTGTCCTTCTACACAAACCAGAATACACAACTAACTAATTAGGAAGGTTTGTGTCATGTTTGTCCTTCTACACAAACCAGAATACACAACTAACTAATTAGGAAGGTTTGTGTCATGTTTGTCCTTCTACACAAACCAGAATACACAACTAACTAATTAGGAAGGTTTGTGTCATGTTTGTCCTTCTACACAAACCAGAATACACAACTAACTAATTAGGAAGGTTTGTGTCATGTTTGTCCTTCTACACAAACCAGAATACAAAACTAACTAATTAGGAAGGTTTGTGTCATGTTTGTCCTTCTACACAAACCAGAATACACAACTAACTAATTAGGAAGGTTTGTGTCATGTTTGTCCTTCTACACAAACCAGAATATACAACTAACTAATTAGGAAGGTGTGTGTCATGTTTGTCCTTCTACACAAACCAGAATACACAACTAACTAATTAGGAAGGTTTGTGTCATGTTTGTCCTTCTACACAAACCAGAATACACAACTAACTAATTAGGAAGGTTTGTGTCATGTTTGTCCTTCTACACAAACCAGAATACACAACTAACTAATTAGGAAGATTTGTGTCATGTTTGTCCTTCTACACAAACCAGAATACACAACTAACTAATTAGGAAGGTTTGTGTCATGTTTGTCCTTCTACACAAACCAGAATACACAACTAACTAATTAGGAAGGTTTGTGTCATGTTTGTCCTTCTACACAAACCAGAATACACAACTAACTAATTAGGAAGGTTTGTGTCATGTTTGTCCTTCTACACAAACCAGAATACAACTAACTAATTAGGAAGGTTTGTGTCATGTTTGTCCTTCTACACAAACCAGAATACACAACTAACTAATTAGGAAGGTTTGTGTCATGTTTGTCCTTCTACACAAACCAGAATACACAACTAACTAATTAGGAAGGTTTGTGTCATGTTTGTCCTTCTACACAAACCAGAATACAACTAACTAATTAGGAAGGTTTGTGTCATGTTTGTCCTTCTACACAAACCAGAATACAACTAACTAATTAGGAAGGTTTATGTCATGTTTGTCCTTCTACACAAACCAGAATACACAACTAACTAATTAGGAAGGTTTGTGTCATGTTTGTCCTTCTACACAAACCAGAATACACAACTAACTAATTAGGAAGGTTTGTGTCATGTTTGTCCTTCTACACAAACCAGAATACAACTAACTAATTAGGAAGGTTTGTGTCATGTTTGTCCTTCTACACAAACCAGAATACACAACTAACTAATTAGGAAGGTTTGTGTCATGTTTGTCCTTCTACACAAACCAGAATACACAACTAACTAATTAGGAAGGTTTGTGTCATGTTTGTCCTTCTACACAAACCAGAATACAACTAACTAATTAGGAAGGTTTGTGTCATGTTTGTCCTTCTACACAAACCAGAATACAACTAACTAATTAGGAAGGTTTATGTCATGTTTGTCCTTCTACACAAACCAGAATACACAACTAACTAATTAGGAAGGTTTGTGTCATGTTTGTCCTTCTACACAAACCAGAATACACAACTAACTAATTAGGAAGGTTTGTGTCATGTTTGTCCTTCTACACAAACCAGAATACACAACTAACTAATTAGGAAGGTTTGTGTCATGTTTGTCCTTCTACACAAACCAGAATACACAACTAACTAATTAGGAAGGTTTGTGTCATGTTTGTCCTTCTACACAAACCAGAATACACAACTAACTAATTAGGAAGGTTTGTGTCATGTTTGTCCTTCTACACAAACCAGAATACACAACTAACTAATTAGGAAGGTTTGTGTCATGTTTGTCCTTCTACACAAACCAGAATACACAACTAACTAATTAGGAAGGTTTGTGTCATGTTTGTCCTTCTACACAAACCAGAATACACAACTAACTAATTAGGAAGGTTTGTGTCATGTTTGTCCTTCTACACAAACCAGAATACACAACTAACTAATTAGGAAGGTTTGTGTCATGTTTGTCCTTCTACACAAACCAGAATACACAACTAACTAATTAGGAAGGTTTGTGTCATGTTTGTCCTTCTACACAAACCAGAATACACAACTAACTAATTAGGAAGGTTTGTGTCATGTTTGTCCTTCTACACAAACCAGAATACACAACTAACTAATTAGGAAGGTTTGTGTCATGTTTGTCCTTCTACACAAACCAGAATACACAACTAACTAATTAGGAAGGTTTGTGTCATGTTTGTCCTTCTACACAAACCAGAATACACAACTAACTAATTAGGAAGGTTTGTGTCATGTTTGTCCTTCTACACAAACCAGAATACACAACTAACTAATTAGGAAGGTTTGTGTCATGTTTGTCCTTCTACACAAACCAGAATATACAACTAACTAATTAGGAAGGTGTGTGTCATGTTTGTCCTTCTACACAAACCAGAATACACAACTAACTAATTAGGAAGGTTTGTGTCATGTTTGTCCTTCTACACAAACCAGAATACACAACTAACTAATTAGGAAGGTTTGTGTCATGTTTGTCCTTCTACACAAACCAGAATACACAACTAACTAATTAGGAAGATTTGTGTCATGTTTGTCCTTCTACACAAACCAGAATACACAACTAACTAATTAGGAAGGTTTGTGTCATGTTTGTCCTTCTACACAAACCAGAATACACAACTAACTAATTAGGAAGGTTTGTGTCATGTTTGTCCTTCTACACAAACCAGAATACACAACTAACTAATTAGGAAGGTTTGTGTCATGTTTGTCCTTCTACACAAACCAGAATACACAACTAACTAATTAGGAAGGTTTGTGTCATGTTTGTCCTTCTACACAAACCAGAATACACAACTAACTAATTAGGAAGGTTTGTGTCATGTTTGTCCTTCTACACAAACCAGAATACACAACTAACTAATTAGGAAGGTTTGTGTCATGTTTGTCCTTCTACACAAACCAGAATACACAACTAACTAATTAGGAAGGTTTGTGTCATGTTTGTCCTTCTACACAAACCAGAATACAACTAACTAATTAGGAAGGTTTGTGTCATGTTTGTCCTTCTACACAAACCAGAATACACAACTAACTAATTAGGAAGGTTTGTGTCATGTTTGTCCTTCTACACAAACCAGAATACACAACTAACTAATTAGGAAGGTTTATGTCATGTTTGTCCTTCTACACAAACCAGAATACACAACTAACTAATTAGGAAGGTTTGTGTCATGTTTGTCCTTCTACACAAACCAGAATACAACTAACTAATTAGGAAGGTTTGTGTCATGTTTGTCCTTCTACACAAACCAGAATACACAACTAACTAATTAGGAAGGTTTATGTCATGTTTGTCCTTCTACACAAACCAGAATACACAACTAACTAATTAGGAAGGTTTGTGTCATGTTTGTCCTTCTACACAAACCAGAATACACAACTAACTAATTAGGAAGGTTTGTGTCATGTTTGTCCTTCTACACAAACCAGAATACAACTAACTAATTAGGAAGGTTTGTGTCATGTTTGTCCTTCTACACAAACCAGAATACACAACTAACTAATTAGGAAGGTTTGTGTCATGTTTGTCCTTCTACACAAACCAGAATACACAACTAACTAATTAGGAAGGTTTGTGTCATGTTTGTCCTTCTACACAAACCAGAATACACAACTAACTAATTAGGAAGGTTTGTGTCATGTTTGTCCTTCTACACAAACCAGAATACAACTAACTAATTAGGAAGGTTTGTGTCATGTTTGTCCTTCTACACAAACCAGAATACACAACTAACTAATTAGGAAGGTTTGTGTCATGTTTGTCCTTCTACACAAACCAGAATACACAACTAACTAATTAGGAAGGTTTGTGTCATGTTTGTCCTTCTACACAAACCAGAATACAACTAACTAATTAGGAAGGTTTGTGTCATGTTTGTCCTTCTACACAAACCAGAATACAACTAACTAATTAGGAAGGTTTGTGTCATGTTTGTCCTTCTACACAAACCAGAATACACAACTAACTAATTAGGAAGGTTTGTGTCATGTTTGTCCTTCTACACAAACCAGAATACACAACTAACTAATTAGGAAGGTTTGTGTCATGTTTGTCCTTCTACACAAACCAGAATACACAACTAACTAATTAGGAAGGTTTGTGTCATGTTTGTCCTTCTACACAAACCAGAATACACAACTAACTAATTAGGAAGGTTTGTGTCATGTTTGTCCTTCTACACAAACCAGAATACACAACTAACTAATTAGGAAGGTTTGTGTCATGTTTGTCCTTCTACACAAACCAGAATACACAACTAACTAATTAGGAAGGTTTGTGTCATGTTTGTCCTTCTACACAAACCAGAATACACAACTAACTAATTAGGAAGGTTTGTGTCATGTTTGTCCTTCTACACAAACCAGAATACACAACTAACTAATTAGGAAGGTTTGTGTCATGTTTGTCCTTCTACACAAACCAGAATACACAACTAACTAATTAGGAAGGTTTGTGTCATGTTTGTCCTTCTACACAAACCAGAATACACAACTAACTAATTAGGAAGGTTTGTGTCATGTTTGTCCTTCTACACAAACCAGAATACACAACTAACTAATTAGGAAGGTTTGTGTCATGTTTGTCCTTCTACACAAACCAGAATACACAACTAACTAATTAGGAAGGTTTGTGTCATGTTTGTCCTTCTACACAAACCAGAATACACAACTAACTAATTAGGAAGGTTTGTGTCATGTTTGTCCTTCTACACAAACCAGAATACACAACTAACTAATTAGGAAGGTTTGTGTCATGTTTGTCCTTCTACACAAACCAGAATACACAACTAACTAATTAGGAAGGTTTGTGTCATGTTTGTCCTTCTACACAAACCAGAATACACAACTAACTAATTAGGAAGGTTTGTGTCATGTTTGTCCTTCTACACAAACCAGAATACACAACTAACTAATTAGGAAGGTTTGTGTCATGTTTGTCCTTCTACACAAACCAGAATATACAACTAACTAATTAGGAAGGTGTGTGTCATGTTTGTCCTTCTACACAAACCAGAATACACAACTAACTAATTAGGAAGGTTTGTGTCATGTTTGTCCTTCTACACAAACCAGAATACACAACTAACTAATTAGGAAGGTTTGTGTCATGTTTGTCCTTCTACACAAACCAGAATACACAACTAACTAATTAGGAAGATTTGTGTCATGTTTGTCCTTCTACACAAACCAGAATACACAACTAACTAATTAGGAAGGTTTGTGTCATGTTTGTCCTTCTACACAAACCAGAATACACAACTAACTAATTAGGAAGGTTTGTGTCATGTTTGTCCTTCTACACAAACCAGAATACACAACTAACTAATTAGGAAGGTTTGTGTCATGTTTGTCCTTCTACACAAACCAGAATACACAACTAACTAATTAGGAAGGTTTGTGTCATGTTTGTCCTTCTACACAAACCAGAATACACAACTAACTAATTAGGAAGGTTTGTGTCATGTTTGTCCTTCTACACAAACCAGAATACACAACTAACTAATTAGGAAGGTTTGTGTCATGTTTGTCCTTCTACACAAACCAGAATACACAACTAACTAATTAGGAAGGTTTGTGTCATGTTTGTCCTTCTACACAAACCAGAATACAACTAACTAATTAGGAAGGTTTGTGTCATGTTTGTCCTTCTACACAAACCAGAATACACAACTAACTAATTAGGAAGGTTTGTGTCATGTTTGTCCTTCTACACAAACCAGAATACACAACTAACTAATTAGGAAGGTTTATGTCATGTTTGTCCTTCTACACAAACCAGAATACACAACTAACTAATTAGGAAGGTTTGTGTAATGTTTGTCCTTCTACACAAACCAGAATACACAACTAACTAATTAGGAAGGTTTGTGTCATGTTTGTCCTTCTACACAAACCAGAATACAACTAACTAATTAGGAAGGTTTGTGTCATGTTTGTCCTTCTACACAAACCAGAATACACAACTAACTAATTAGGAAGGTTTGTGTCATGTTTGTCCTTCTACACAAACCAGAATACAACTAACTAATTAGGAAGGTTTATGTCATGTTTGTCCTTCTACACAAACCAGAATACACAACTAACTAATTAGGAAGGTTTATGTCATGTTTGTCCTTCTACACAAACCAGAATACACAACTAACTAATTAGGAAGGTTTATGTCATGTTTGTCCTTCTACACAAACCAGAATACACAACTAACTAATTAGGAAGGTTTGTGTCATGTTTGTCCTTCTACACAAACCAGAATACACAACTAACTAATTAGGAAGGTTTGTGTCATGTTTGTCCTTCTACACAAACCAGAATATACAACTAACTAATTAGGAAGGTGTGTGTCATGTTTGTCTTTCTACACAAACCAGAATACACAACTAACTAATTAGGAAGGTTTATGTCATGTTTGTCCTTCTACACAAACCAGAATACACAACTAACTAATTAGGAAGGTTTGTGTCATGTTTGTCCTTCTACACAAACCAGAATACACAACTAACTAATTAGGAAGGTTTGTGTCATGTTTGTCCTTCTACACAAACCAGAATACAACTAACTAATTAGGAAGGTTTGTGTCATGTTTGTCCTTCTACACAAACCAGAATACAACTAACTAATTAGGAAGGTTTATGTCATGTTTGTCCTTCTACACAAACCAGAATACACAACTAACTAATTAGGAAGGTTTGTGTCATGTTTGTCCTTCTACACAAACCAGAATACAACTAAAAAATAATATTTTTGTTCCCCTATTTTTCCATTTTCAAACATATTTGAAAAAGTTCCATGGTGCCACTTGGGTGGCGCTAAAGAGCCGCATGTGATGTCTATATGTCCATCCATCCATTTTCTACCGCTTGTCCCTTTCGGGGTCACTGGAGCCTATCTCAGCTGCATTCGGATGGAAGGCGGTGTACACCCTGGACAAGGAAGGTGGGGTACACCCTGGACAAGTCACCACCTCATCACAGGACCAACACAGACAACAATCACACACTAGGACCATTTAGATTATATTCAATCAATCAATCAATCAATGTTTATTTATATAGCCCTAAATCACAAGTGTCTCAAAGGGCTGTACAAGCCACAACGACATCCTCGGTGTCGAGTGGGTCTGACATAATATTGTGAAAGTCCAACACATCAGCGAAAGTCCAGTCCATGGTGGGGCCAGCGGGAACCATCCCGAGTGGAGACGGGTCAGCAGCGTAGAGATGTCCCCATCCGATGAACAGGCTAGCGGTCCACCCCGGAGCAGAGTAGAAAAGAAAAGAAAAGAAACGGCAGATCAACTGGTCTAAAAAGGGAGTCTATTTAAAGGCTAGAGTATACAAATGAGTTTTAAGATGGGACTTAAATGCTTCTACTGAGGTAGCATCTCTAACTGTTACCGGGAGGGCATTCCAGAGTACTGGAGCCCGAATAGAAAACGCTCTATAGCCCGCAGATTTTTTTTGGGCTCTGGGAATCACTAATAAGCCGGAGTTCTTTGAACGCAGATTTCTTGTCGGGACATATGGTACAATACAATCGGCGAGATAGGCAGGAGCTTGACCGTGTAGTATTTTATACGTAAGTAGTAAAACCTTAAAGTCGCATCTTAAGTGCACAGGAAGCCAGTGCAGGTGAGCCAGTATAGGTATATATATATGTATGTATATATGTATATAAAGGTATATACAGTATAGGCGTAATATGATCAAACTTTCTTGTTTTTGTCAAAAGCCTTGCAGCCGCATTTTGTACCAACTGCAATCTTTTAATGCTAGACATAGGGAGGCCCCAAAATAATACGTTACAGTAATCGAGACGAGACGTAACGAACGCATGAATAATGATCTCAGCGTCGCTAGTGGACAAGATGGAACGAATTTTAGCGATATTACGGAGATGAAAGAAGGCCGTTTTAGTAACACTCTTAATGTGTGACTCAAACCAGAGAGTTGTTTTAGTAACACTCTTAATGTGTGACTCAAAGGAGAGAGTTGTTTTAGTAACACTCTTAATGTGTGACTCAAACGAGAGAGTTGTTTTAGTAACACTCTTAATGTGTGACTCAAAGGAGAGAGTTGTTTTAGTAACACTCTTAATGTGTGACTCAAAGGAGAGAGTTGTTTTAGTAACACTCTTAATGTGTGACTCAAACGAGAGAGTTGGGTGGAAGATAATACCCAGATTATTTACCGAGTCTCCTTGTTTAATTGTCAAATGTTAAGGTGGTATTATTAAATAGATGTTGGTGTCTAGCAGGACCGATAATCAGCATTTCCCTTTTCTTAGCGTTGAGTTGCAAAAAGTTAGCGGACATCCATTGTTTAATTTCATTAAGACACGCCTCCAGCTGACTACAGTCCGGCGTGTTGGTCAGCTTTAGGGGCATGTAGAGTTGAGTGTCATCAGCATAACAGTGAAAGCTAACACCGTACTTGCGTATGATGTCACCCAGCGGCAGCATGTAAATACTAAAGAGTGCAGGGCCAAGAACCGAACCCTGGGGAACTCCGCACGTTACCTTGACATAGTCCGAGGTCACATTGTTATGGGAGACGCACTGCATCCTGTCAGTAAGATAAGAGTTAAACCAAGACAAGGCTAAGTCTGACATACCAATACGTGTTTTGATACGCTCTAATAAAATATTATGATCAACAGTATCGAAAGCGGCGCTAAGATCAAGAAGCAGCAACATAGATGAAGCATCAGAATCCATCGTCAGCAATAGATCATTAGTCATTTTTGCGAGGGCTGTCTCCGTAGAGTGATTTGCCCTGAAACCGGATTGAAAAGGTTCACAGAGATTGTTAGTCACTAAGTGTTCATTTAGCTGCTGTGCGACAATTTTTTCGAGAATTTTCGAGATAAACGGAAGGTGGGACACCGGCCGGTAGTTCACCATGAGGTCAGGATCGAGGTTAGGTCTTTTGAGCAGAGGATGAATAACCGCTTTTTTGAATGCTAGAGGAACATTACCAGAGGAAAGTGATAAGTTTATAATATTTAACACTGATGGACCTAATAAAACAAACAGTTCCTTGATAAGTTTCCCAGGAAGTGGGTCAAGTAAACATGTTGTTTGTTTTGTCCCATTTACACATTTTGACAATTCCTCTAATGTTATTTCATCAAAACTAGAGAGACTATTTTGGAGGGCAATGTCCGTCGTATATACAGTCGTATTTGTGTTAATAGAACCCAGTTGTAGCTGGGATGCGTTGTCTTTAATCTCTTTTCTAATGAGTTCCATTTTCTTATTAAAGAAATTCATCAAATCATCTGCCGAGTGGGTGGAGCTACTGGGAGGAGTCCCTTGTTGGGTTAGCGATGCTACTGTACTAAACACAAATTTAGGATCGTTTTTGTTGAGGTGGATGAGATTTGAGTAATATTTAGCTTTAGCTGAGGTAAGCATGCGTTTATAAGTTATTAAACTATCACTCCATGCTTGATGGAAAACCTCAAGTTTAGTCGCGCGCCATTTGCGTTCCAGTTTTCTACATGATAATTTATGAGCTCTAATTTCTTCTGTAAACCATGGGGTGCGCCTTTTAGGGGCCCTTTTTAGCTTTAGCGGTGCTACACTATCAATGGTGTCGCGCAGGGCGTCGTTAAAGCTGTTAGTGAGGTTATCAATAGAGCCCACATAATTTGGGAATGGTGCCATTACCGAAGGCAGTAGGTCAGTAAGAGTCGTCGTTGTGGCAGCATTAATGTTGCGGCTGCTATAGTAGTTATTATTATTATTATTAGTTTGTTGAAAATGAGTCAGAACTTCGAATTTTATAAGGTAATGATTGGACATTACTTTAGTGTACGGGAGTATCGTAACTTTAGAGGTGGTGACACCCCTGACAAGCACTAGATCTATCGTATTACCGTTGCGATGCGTGGGTTCATGTATTATTTGTGTAAGACCACAGCTATCAATTATAGTCTGGAGCGCCACGCACTGAGGGTCCGATGGGGTATTCATATGGATATTAAAGTCCCCCATTATGATTATATTGTCGGCGTGCGTCACTAGATCAGCAACGAACTCTGAAAATTCATTGATAAAGTCCGAATAGGGCCCAGGGGGGCGGTAGATAACAGCCAGGTGCAGAGGCAGCGGTGTGACAAACCTCACAGTAAGCACCTCAAACGAGTTATATTTATTATTTAGGTCCGAGGTAAGGCTAAAGTTTTTGTTGTATATTAGTGCAACACCCCCACCCCTTTTAATGGGGCGGGCAATATGCGTTCCCGCATAGCCAGGAGGAGACGCCTCACCCGGCGCAAAAAAATCGTCTGGTTTGAGCCAGGTCTCGGCTAGACCAACGACATCAAGATTGTTGTCTCTGATGACTTCATTAACTAATAACGTTTTGGAAGACAATGACCTTATGTTTAAAAAGCCCATATTATAGGTAGTGGGCTGTTTTGAGGAGTTTTTGTTGAAAGTATCCGTAGTAGCAATATTAATAATGTTACGTTTATTATGCATAGTGCACTTTAAATAATTTCGACCATATCTAGGAATTGATATGACAGGAATTTTTAGATTGTTTGCCACCTCAGTAAAATGCATGTCCACCTCTGACGCAGAAAAAACATTATGTGAGTTGTATATTATTCTAAGAGAATTGCTATGTGTGCAGGGATTATCCAGCCTGGCGCTGGCTAGTTCTAGCTTAACAGACTCCTTATTAGCGCTTCTTTGTGGATTAGCATTTAGCTTTTTCGTTAGCCCCGCTAACAACAACGCATTTAGCTTTGTTGTTAGCCCCGCCCGACACCCCCGCTTCTGCTTCCGAGCGCATCGCTTACGTCTCTTTCGCTGACGGTCTCCGCTGGTAGTCGACGCCGCTGCTTCAAAGGCCACTGCTGGATGTAGCTCGCGAAGAATTCCCAAGCTAGCGAGCAGGTCCATCGTACACGCATCTATCAGCCCAAAATGGCCCGATCTCTCCACATCCAGAATCGTAAGTCGGTCGTAAGTGATCACGGAGTGAACACGCTGTGAGCCAGCCATGAAATTGACTGAATTGAGGGGTATTTTTGCCAAATCGGTCTACACTTCCAGGAGCGCTCGCAAGAAGCCGCTGCTCTGAAGCGCCGCCATCTTGGAAAAATAAAAAATAAAAAATACTATACTCAAAATAAAATACTATGATAATAAACTATATAATAACATACTTTATACTATAATACAATACTATATAACACTAAACTACATAATACAATACTGTATGATATAATACTGAATAATATTAATCTATGATAAAATACTAAATACTAAACTATCAAATAAAATACTATACTCTATAATAAAATACTATACTTTGAAAAAATACAATATAATACTTTACTATATATAAAATTATTATACTATGATGACATGCAATACAAAAATACAATACTATACTATATAATACAGTATATATATAAAAATACTACATAATATCGTATGATAAAATACTATGTAATACTATATAAAATTATACTATACTATTTAAAAAATGCTATACTATATACAAAATATACTATAATAAAATATTACACTGTGTAAAAATACTACATAAGCCTATATACTAAATACTATACAATACTATATAAAACATACTATATAAAAAACACTATAGAATAAAATACTGTATGAAAGTACTATATAATCCTACAAAATATATATATATATATATATATATATATATATATATATATATATATATATATATATATATATATATAAAAGTACCAATGATTGTCACACACACACACACTAGGTGTGGCGAAATTATTCTCTGCATTTCACCTATCACCCTTGATCACCCCCTGGGAGGTGAGGGGAGCAGTGGGCAGCAGCGGTGGCCACGCCTGGGAATCATTTTTGGTGATTTAACCCCCAATTCCAACCCTTGATGCTGAGTGCCAAGCAGGGAGGTAATGGCTCCCATTTTTATAGTCTTTGGTATGACTCGGCCGGGGTTTAAATATATATATATATATATATAGTATAAAAATGACAAATAATATAGAATACTATAGTATAGAATACAATACTGTATACAAAATACTACACTATAAAATACTATACTAATGTGCATATTTTCCTGCGAGGGCTGTGAGGTGATTCTAGTGGTGTGTGCGTGACATGAGCAGCACAGGTCATGTGTGCCAGACACACAACAACAACAACAACAACAAAACAGGTGCACGGATGAAAGATCCTCACGCACCTTTGACTGATGGAGCTCTCACCCAGTGAAGTCACCAGCTGCTCCGGCGTGATTAGTGACCGTGTGCCTTGGTCTAACCCAGTGAAGTCACCAGCTGCTCCGGCGTGATTAGTGACCGTGTGCCTTGGTCTAACCCAGCGAAGTCACCAGCTGCCATGGCGTGATTAGTGACCGTGTGCCTTGGTCTAACCCAGTGAAGTCACCAGCTGCTCCAGCGTGATTAGTGACCGTGTGCCTTGGTCTAACCCAGTGAAGTCACCAGCTGCCATGGCGTGATTAGTGACCGTGTGCCTTGGTCTAACCCAGTGAAGTCACCAGCTGCTCCGGCGTGATTAGTGACCGTGTGCCTTGGTCTAACCCAGTGAAGTCACCAGCTGCTCCGGCGTGATTAGTGACCGTGTGCCTTGGTCTAACCCAGCGAAGTCACCAGCTGCCATGGCGTGATTAGTGACCGTGTGCCTTGGTCTAACCCAGTGAAGTCACCAGCTGCTCCAGCGTGATTAGTGACCGTGTGCCTTGGTCTAACCCAGTGAAGTCACCAGCTGCTCCGGCGTGATTAGTGACCGTGTGCCTTGGTCTAACCCAGCGAAGTCACCAGCTGCCATGGCGTGATTAGTGACCGTGTGCCTTGGTCTAACCCAGTGAAGTCACCAGCTGCTCCAGCGTGATTAGTGACCGTGTGCCTTGGTCTCACCCAGCGAAGTCACCAGCTGCCATGGCGTGATTAGTGACCGTGTGCCTTGGTCTAACCCAGTGAAGTCACCAGCTGCCATGGCGTGATTAGTGACCGTGTGCCTTGGTCTAACCCAGCGAAGTCACCAGCTGCCATGGCGTGATTAGTGACCGTGTGCCTTGGTCTAACCCAGTGAAGTCACCAGCTGCCATGGCGTGATTAGTGACCGTGTGCCTTGGTCTAACCCAGTGAAGTCACCAGCTGCTCCGGCGTGATTAGTGACCGTGTGCCTTGGTCTAACCCAGTGAAGTCACCAGCTGCTCCAGCGTGATTAGTGACCGTGTGCCTTGGTCTAACCCAGTGAAGTCACCAGCTGCTCCAGCGTGATTAGTGACCGTGTGCCTTGGTCTAACCCAGTGAAGTCACCAGCTGCTCCAGCGTGATTAGTGACCGTGTGCCTTGGTCTAACCCAGTGAAGTCACCAGCTGCCATGGCGTGATTAGTGACCGTGTGCCTTGGTCTAACCCAGTGAAGTCACCAGCTGCTCCGGCGTGATTAGTGACCGTGTGCCTTGGTCTAACCCAGTGAAGTCACCAGCTGCTCCGGCGTGATTAGTGACCGTGTGCCTTGGTCTAACCCAGTGAAGTCACCAGCTGCTCCGGCGTGATTAGTGACCGTGTGCCTTGGTCTAACCCAGTGAAGTCACCAGCTGCTCCAGCGTGATTAGTGACCGTGTGCCTTGGTCTAACCCAGTGAAGTCACCAGCTGCTCCGGCGTGATTAGTGACCGTGTGCCTTGGTCTAACCCAGTGAAGTCACCAGCTGCTCCGGCGTGATTAGTGACCGTGTGCCTTGGTCTAACCCAGTGAAGTCACCAGCTGCTCCAGCGTGATTAGTGACCGTGTGCCTTGGTCTAACCCAGTGAAGTCACCAGCTGCTCCGGCGTGATTAGTGACCGTGTGCCTTGGTCTAACCCAGTGAAATCACCAGCTGCTCCAGCGTGATTAGTGACCGTGTGCCTTGGTCTAACCCAGTGAAGTCACCAGCTGCTCCGGCGTGATTAGTGACCGTGTGCCTTGGTCTAACCCAGTGAAGTCACCAGCTGCTCCAGCATGATTAGTGACCGTGTGCCTTGGTCTAACCCAGTGAAGTCACCAGCTGCTCCGGCGTGATTAGTGACCGTGTGCCTTGGTCTAACCCAGTGAAGTCACCAGCTGCTCCAGCATGATTAGTGACCGTGTGCCTTGGTCTAACCCAGTGAAGTCACCAGCTGCTCCAGCATGATTAGTGACCGTGTGCCTTGGTCTAACCCAGTGAAGTCACCAGCTGCTCCGGCGTGATTAGTGACCGTGTGCCTTGGTCTAACCCAGTGAAGTCACCAGCTGCTCCGGCGTGATTAGTGACCGTGTGCCTTGGTCTAACCCAGTGAAGTCACCAGCTGCTCCAGCGTGATTAGTGACCGTGTGCCTTGGTCTAACCCAGTGAAGTCACCAGCTGCTCCAGCGTGATTAGTGACCGTGTGCCTTGGTCTAACCCAGTGAAGTCACCAGCTGCTCCAGCGTGATTAGTGACCGTGTGCCTTGGTCTAACCCAGTGAAGTCACCAGCTGCTCCAGCGTGATTAGTGACCGTGTGCCTTGGTCTAACCCAGTGAAGTCACCAGCTGCTCCAGCGTGATTAGTGACCGTGTGCCTTGGTCTAACCCAGTGAAGTCACCAGCTGCTCCAGCGTGATTAGTGACCGTGTGCCTTGGTCTAACCCAGTGAAGTCACCAGCTGCTCCAGCATGATTAGTGACCACTTTAACCCTTGCATGACCACACGTGTGCGTGCGTGCTCTCGCGCGCGTGCAGGAGATGACGCAGCCGGGTGGAGGCGCTTTCTCTCTCTCAGCAGCAGGCAGCTTCAGTCGCTGTCCAATGTGCTGAAAGAGGAGCATCGACTTCTGCAGCTTCAGTCGCTGTCCAATGTTCTGAAGAGGGACATCGTCTTCCTCAGCTTTAGTCGCTATCCAAGGTGCTGAAGAGGAGCAGCGTCTTCCTCAGCGTCAGTCGCTGTTCAAGGTGCTGAAGAGGAGCAGCGTCTTCCTCCTCAGCGTCAGTCGCTATCCAAGGTGCTGAAGAGGAGCAGCGTCTTCCTCAGCGTCAGTCGCTGTTCAAGGTGCTGAAGAGGAGCAGCGTCTTCCTCCTCAGCGTCAGTCGCTATCCAAGGTGCTGAAGAGGAGCAGCGTCTTCCTCAGCGTCAGTCGCTGTTCAAGGTGCTGACGAGGAGCAGCGTCTTCCGCAGCCTTAGTCGCTGTCCAAGGTGCTGAAGAGGAGCATTGTCTTCCTCCTCAGCTTCGGTGGCTGTCCAAGGTGCTGAAAGAGGAGCATCGTCGTCAGTCCGGCGCTGATGCAAATGTAAGATAGGTTTAGCGTCCTTCCTTCCACGTGTGCATGCAGGGATTGTCGTGCCTCCAGCGGACGCAACAAGAGAGATTGTTCCCTCCACAAGATCATGTTGTTGGACGTGCGCCTGCATGGCTGGGATTAAACGTTGAGGGACTCCAGTGAGCGATGTCATTTCTCAGAGGTGAGTCAGCTAAAGGGGGAATTTGACGCAGAGCATACTTCAACGTGGACGACATGTAAACACGGAGCAGCTGCAGCTTTGCTGCTGATTGTTCAACGTCACCAAATTTAAATCGCTGAGGATTATAGTTTTTTTTTTCTTCTTCTTCTTTCTTGGAGGCTGCACAAGTTCTCCATAACACACATCCACCACTGCAGATTCCTGAAGAAACACAACAACGGTGAGTTTCTACTTTTTCATCTCTTGAAAAACAAATAAATCCACTATAACAAATACATCTACTATAAAAAATGCATCTACTGTAACAAATAAATCTACTATAACAAATAAATCTACTATAACAAATAAATCTACTATAACAAATAAATCCACTATGACAAATAAATCTACTATAACAAATAAATCCACTGTAACAAATAAATCCACTATAACAAATAAATCCACTATAACAAATAAATCCACTGTAACAAATAAATCCACTGTAACAAATAAATCTACTATAACAAATAAATCTACTATAACAAATAAATCTACTATAACAAATAAATCCACTAAAACAAATAAATATACTATAACAAATACATCTACTATAATAAATAAATCCACTATAACAAATAAATCTACTGTAACAAATAAATCCACTATAACAAATAAATCTACTATAACAAATAAATCCACTGTGACAAATACATCTACTATAACAAATAAATCTACTATAAGAAATAAATCCACTGTAACAAATAAATCTACTATAACAAATACATCCACTAAAACAAATAAATCTACTATAACAAATAAATCTACTATAACAAATAAATCTACTGTAACAAATAAATCCACTATAACAAATAAATCCACTGTAACAAATAAATCTACTATAACAAATAAATCTACTATAACAAATAAATCCACTAAAACAAATAAATATACTATAACAAATACATCTACTATAATAAATAAATCCACTATAACAAATAAATCTACTGTAACAAATAAATCTACTATAACAAATACATTCACTGTAAAAAAATAAATATACTATAACAAATAAGTCTACTATAACAAATAAATCTACTATAACAAATAAATCCACTGTAACAAATAAATCTACTATAACAAATAAATCTACTATAACAAATAAATCCACTAAAACAAATAAATATACTATAACAAATACATCTACTATAATAAATAAATCCACTATAACATATAAATCTACTGTAACAAATAAATCTACTGTAACAAATACCATCCATCCATCCATCCATCTTCTACCGCTTATTCCCTTTGGGGTTGCTGGGGGCGCTGGAGCCTATCTCAGCTACAATCGGGCGGAAGGCGGTGTACACCCTGGACAAGTCGCCACCTCATCGCAGATGTAACAAATACATTCACTGTAAAAAAATAAATATACTATAACAAATAAATCTACTGTAACAAATAAATCTACTGTAACAAATACATTAACTATAACAAATACATCTACTATAACAAATAAATCCACTATAACAAATAAATCTACTATAACAAATAAATCCAGTGTAACAAATAAATCTTCTATAACAAATACATCTACTATAACAAATAAATCTACTGTTACAAATACATCTACTGTAACAAATAAATCTACTGTAACAAATACATCCACTATAACAAACAAATCTACTATAACAAATAAATCCACTGTAACAAATAAATCTACTGTAACAAATAAATCTACTATAACAAATAAATCTACTATAACAAATAAATCCACTAAAACAAATAAATCTACTATAACAAATACATCTACTATAACAAATAAATCTACTATAACAAATAAATCTACTATAACAAATAAATCCACTATAACAAATACATCTACGATAAAAAATAAATCTACTATAACAAATACATCTACTATAACAAATAAATCCACTAAAACAAATACATCTACTATTTCAAATACATCTACTATAACAAATAAATCCACTATAACAAATAAATCTACTGTAACAAATAAATCTACTATAACAAATAAATCTACTGTAACAAATACATTCACTGTAACAAATAAATTCACTATAACAAATTCATCTACTATAACAAATAAATATACTACAACAAATACATTCACTATAACAAATAAATCTACTATAACAAATAAATCTACTATAACAAATAAATCTACTATAACAAATACATTCACTGTAACAAATAAATTCACTATGACAAATTGATCTACTATAACAAATAAATCTACTATAACAAATACATTCACTATAACAAATACATCTACTATAACAGGAGTTCTTTATCTTTTGTATGTGAGGGGCCAGCTTTTCCACTACAGAGAGGCCCGGGGCCCACTCAAATATCTACGCTGAAATAATAATTGTACTCTTGATATGAATCATATTCAATTATATGCAACCTACTTAGTTTGTCAAATTGTATGAAATCACAAATATGTACCATAAAATGTAGGCTTAGGTCAGGCTGATTACAACAATAAATATGAACCAAATATTCGGCAGAAGAAGGCACAAAAAAATTGACATAAATAGAACTATGTTGAGATAAAATAAACTAAACTGTTTCTTAAATACAATTACAATAAAATGTAAGTGCTCATAAAAATACAGCTACACCACTTTAGTCATAGTTTTGCGCTTAAGAAACTTCTCTATGACTTTACTGCAGACTTCTTCTGTTTGTTTGATGTTGTCATTACTGCCACAAGTGGTGTAAAAGTGTAGAACTTGTGTGATGTTGTCATTACTGCCACACATGGTGTAAAAGTGTATTACACCTGAGTACTTGTGTGATGTTGTCCTTACTGCCACAAGTGGTGTAAAAGTGTATTACACCTGAGTACTTGTGTGATGTTGTCATTACTGCCACAAGTGGTGTAAAAGTGTATTACACCTGAGTACTTGTGTGATGTTGTCATTACTGCCACAAGTGGTGTAAAAGTGTATTACACCTGAGTACTCGTGTGATGTTGTCATTACTGCCACAAGTGGTGTAAAAGTGTATTACACCTGAGTACTTGTGTGAGGTTGTCATTACTGCCACAAGTGGTGTAAAAGTGTATTACACCTGAGTACTCGTGTGATGTTGTCATTACTGCCACAAGTGGTGTAAAAGTGTACTAAACCTGAGTACTTGTGTGATGTTGTCATTACTGCCACAAGTGGTGTAAAAGTGTATTACACCTGAGTACTTGTGTGATGTTGTCATTACTACCACAAGTGGTGTAAAAGTGTATTACACCTGAGTACTTGTGTGATGTTGTCATTACTGCCACAAGTGGTGTAAAAGTGTATTACACCTGAGTACTTGTGTGATGTTGTCATTACTGCCACAAGTGGTGTAAAAGTGTATTACACCTGAGTACTTGTGTGATGTTGTCATTACTGCCACACTTGGTGTAAAAGTGAAGTGAAGTGAAGTGAATTACATTTATATAGCGCTTTTTCTCAAGTGACTCAAAGCGCTTTACATTGTGAAACCCAATATCTAAGTTACATTTAAACCAGTGTGGGTGGCACTGGGAGCAGGTGGGTAAATTACTTGTGTGATGTTGTCATTACTGCCACACATTGTGTAAAAGTATATTACATCTGAGTACTTGTGTGATGTTGTCATTACTGCCACAAGTGGTGTAAAAGTGTATTACACCTGAGTACTTGTGTGATGTTGTCATTACTGCCACAAGTGGTGTAAAAGTGTATTACACCTGAGTACTTGTGTGATGTTGTCATTACTGCCACAAGTGGTGTAAAAGTGTATTACACCTGAGTACTTGTGTGATGTTGTCATTACCGGCCACAAGTGGTGTAAAAGTGTACTACACCTGAGTACCTGTGTGATGTTGTCATTACTGCCACAAGTGGTGTAAAAGTGTATTACACCTGAGTACTTGTGTGATGTTGTCATTACTGCCACAAGTGGTGTAAAAGTGTATTACACCTGAGTACTTGTGTGATGTTGTCATTACTGCCACAAGTGGTGTAAAAGTGTATTACACCTGAGTACTTGTGTGATGTTGTCATTACCGCCACAAGTGGTGTAAAAGTGTACTACACCTGAGTACCTGTGTGATGTTGTCATTACTGCCACAAGTGGTGTAAAAGTGTATTACACCTGAGTACTTGTGTGATGTTGTCATTACTGCCACAAGTGGTGTAAAAGTGTATTACACCTGAGTACTTGTGTGATGTTGTCATTACTGCCACACATGGTGTAAAAGTGTATTACACCTGAGTACTTGTCTGATGTTGTCATTACTGCCACAAGTGGTGTAAAAGTGTATTACACCTGAGTACTTGTGTGATGTTGTCATTACTGCCACAAGTGGTGTAAAAGTGTATTACACCTGAGTACTTGTGTGATGTTGTCATTACTGCCACACGTGGTGTAAAAGTGTATTACTTGTGTGATGTTGTCATTACTGCCACACGTGGTGTAAAAGTGTATTACTTGTGTGATGTTGTCATTACTGCCACACGTGGTGTAAAAGTGTATTACTTGTGTGATGTTGTCATTACTGCCACAAGTGGTGTAAAAGTGTATTACACCTGAGTACTTGTGTGATGTTGTCATTACTGCCACAAGTGGTGTAAAAGTGTATTACACCTGAGTACTTGTGTGATGTTGTCATTACTGCCACAAGTGGTGTAAAAGTGTATTACACCTGAGTACTTGTGTGATGTTGTCATTACCGCCACAAGTGGTGTAAAAGTGTACTACACCTGAGTACCTGTGTGATGTTGTCATTACTGCCACAAGTGGTGTAAAAGTGTATTACACCTGAGTACTTGTGTGATGTTGTCATTACTGCCACAAGTGGTGTAAAAGTGTATTACACCTGAGTACTTGTGTGATGTTGTCATTACTGCCACACATGGTGTAAAAGTGTATTACACCTGAGTACTTGTCTGATGTTGTCATTACTGCCACAAGTGGTGTAAAAGTGTATTACACCTGAGTACTTGTGTGATGTTGTCATTACTGCCACAAGTGGTGTAAAAGTGTATTACACCTGAGTACTTGTGTGATGTTGTCATTACTGCCACACGTGGTGTAAAAGTGTATTACTTGTGTGATGTTGTCATTACTGCCACACGTGGTGTAAAAGTGTATTACTTGTGTGATGTTGTCATTACTGCCACACGTGGTGTAAAAGTGTATTACTTGTGTGATGTTGTCATTACTGCCACAAGTGGTGTAAAAGTGTATTACACCTGAGTACTTGTGTGATGTTGTCATTAGTGCCACAAGTGGTGTAAAAGTGTATTACACCTGAGTACTTGTGTGATGTTGTCATTACTGCCACACATGGTGTAAAAGTATATTACATCTGAGTACTTGTGTGATGTTGTCATTACTGCCACAAGTGGTGTAAAAGTGTATTACACCTGAGTACTTGTGTGATGATGTCATTACTGCCACAAGTGGTGTAAAAGTGTATTACACCTGAGTACTTGTGTGATGTTGTCATTACTGCCACAGATGGTGTAAAAGTGTATTACACCTGAGTACCTGTGTGATTTTGTCATTACTGCCATACGTGGTGTAAAAGTGTACTACACCTGAGTACTTGTGTGATGTTGTCATTACTGCCACAGGTGGTGTAAAAGTGTATTACACCTGAGTACTTGTGTGATGTTGTCATTACTGCCATACGTGGTGTAAAAGTGTATTACACCTTAGTGTTTGTGTGATGTTGTCATTACTGCCACACGTGGTGTAAAAGTGTATTACACCTGAGTACTTGTGTGATGTTGTCATTACTGCCACAAGTGGTGTAAAAGTGTATTACACCTGAGTACTTGTGTGATGTTGTCATTACTGCCACACATGGTGTAAAAGTGTATTACACCTGAGTACTTGTCTGATGTTGTCATTACTGCCACAAGTGGTGTATGAGTGTATTACACCTGAGTACTTGTGTGATGTTGTCATTACTGCCACAAGTGGTGTAAAAGTGTAGTACACCTGAGTACTAGTGTGATGTTGTCATTACTGCCACAAGTGGTGTAAAAGTGTATTACACCTGAGTACTTGTGTGATGTTGTCATTACTGCCACAAGTGGTGTAAAAGTGTATTACACCTGAGTACTTGTGTGATGTTGTCATTACTGCCACACGTTGTGTAAAAGTGTATTACACCTGAGTACTTGTGTGATGTTGTCATTACTCCCACAAGTGGTGTAAAAGTGTATTACACCTGAGTACTCGTGTGATGTTGTCATTACTGCCACAAGTGGTGTAAAAGTGTATTACACCTGAGTACTTGTGTGATGTTGTCATTACTGCCATACGTGGTGTAAAAGTGTATTACACCTGAGTACTTGTGTGATGTTGTCATTACTGCCACAGGTGGTGTAAAAGTGTATTACACCTGAGTACTTGTGTGATGTTGTCATTACTGCCACAAGTGGTGTAAAAGTGTATTACGCCTGAGTACTTGTGTGATGTTGTCATTACTGCCACAAGTGGTGTAAAAGTGTATTACACCTGAGTACTTATGTGATGTTGTCATTACTGCCACAAGTGGTGTAAAAGTGTATTACACCTGAGTACTTGTGTGATGTTGTCATTACTGCCACAAGTGGTGTAAAAGTGTATTACACCTGAGTACCTGTGGGAGGTTGTCATTACTGCCACAAGTGGTGTAAAAGTGTATCACACCTGAGTACCTGTGTTATGTTGCCATTACTGCCACAAGTGGTGTAAAAGTGTATTACACCTGAGTACTTGTGTGATGTTGTCATTACTGCCACAGATGGTGTAAAAGTGTATTACACCTGAGTACTTGTGTGATGTTGTTATTACTGCCACAGGTGGTGTAAAAGTGTATTACACCTGAGTATTTGTGTGATGTTGTCATTACTGCCACAAGTGGTGTAAAAGTGTATTACACCTGAGTACTTGTGTGATGTTGTCATTAGTGCCACGGATGGTGTAAAAGTGTATTACACCTGAGTACTTGTGTGATGTTGTCATTACTGCCACAAGTGGTGTAAAAGTGTATTACACCTGAGTACTTGTGTGACGTTGTCATTACTGCCACAAGTGGTGTAAAAGTGTATTACACCTGAGTACTTGTGTGATGTTGTCATTACTGCCACAAGTGGTGTAAAAGTGTACTACACCTGAGTACTTGTGTGATGTTGTCATTACTGCCACAAGTGGTGTAAAAGTATATTACACCTGAGTACTTGTGTGATGTTGTCATTACTGCCACAAGTGGTGTAAAAGTGTATTACACCTGAGTACTTGTGTGATGTTGTCTTTACTGCCACAAGTGGTGTAAAAGTGTATTACACCTGAGTACTTGTGTGATGTTGTCATTACTGCCACACATGGTGTAAAAGTGTATTACACCTGAGTACTTGTCTGATGTTGTCATTACTGCCACAAGTGGTGTAAAAGTGTATTACACCTGAGTACTTGTGTGATGTTGTCATTACTGCCACAAGTGGTGTAAAAGAGTATTACACCTGAGTATTTGTGTGATGTTGTCATTACTGCCACACGTGGTGTAAAAGTGTATTAATTGTGTGATGTTGTCATTACTGCCACACATGGTGTAAAAGTATATTACATCTGAGAACTTGTGTGATGTTGTCATTACTGCCACAAGTGGTGTAAAAGTGTATTACACCTGAGTACTTGTGTGATGTTGTCATTACTGCCACAAGTGGTGTAAAAGTGTATTACACTTGAGTACTTGTGTGATGTTGTCATTACTGCCACAAGTGGTGTAAAAGTGTATTACACCTGAGTACTTGTGTGATGTTGTCATTACTGCCACAAGTGGTGTAAAAGTGTAGTACACCTGAGTACTTGTGTGATGTTGTCATTACTGCCACACGTGGTGTAAAAGTGTATTACACCTGAGTACTTGTGTGATGTTGTCATTACTCCCACAAGTGGTGTAAAAGTGTATTACACCTGAGTACTTGTGTGATGTTGTCATTACTCCCACAAGTGGTGTAAAAGTGTATTACACCTGAGTACCTGTGTGATGTTGTCATTACTGCCACAAGTGGTGTAAAAGTGTATTACTTGTGTGATGTTGTCATTACTGCCACACATGGTGTAAAAGTATATTACACCTGAGTACTTGTGTGATGTTGTCATTACTGCCACAAGTCGTGTAAAAGTGTATTACACCTGAGTACTTGTGTGATGTTGTCATTACTGCCACACATGGTGTAAAAGTGTATTACACCTGAGTACTTGTCTGATGTTGTCATTACTGCCACAAGTGGTGTAAAAGTGTATTACACTTGAGTACTAGTGTGATGTTGTCATTACTGCCACAAGTGGTGTAAAAGTGTATTACACCTGTGTGATGTTATCATTACTGACACACGTGGTGTAAAAGTGTATTACACCTGAGTACTTGTGTGATGTTGTCATTACTGCCACAAGTGGTGTAAAAGTGTACTACACCTGAGTACTTGTGTGATGTTGTCACTACTGCCACAAGTGGTTTAAAAGTGTATTACACCTGAGTACTTGTGTGATGTTGTCATTACTGCCACAAGTGGTGTAAAAGTGTACTACACCTGATTACCTGTGTGATGTTGTCATTACTGCCACAAGTGGTGTAAAAGTGTAGTACACCTGAGTACTTGTGTGATGTTGTCATTACTGCCACAAGTGGTGTAAAAGTGTAGTACACCTGAGTACTTGTGTGATGTTGTCATTACTGCCACAAGTGGTGTAAAAGTGTATTACACATGAGTACCTGTGTGATGTTGTCATTACTGCCACAAGTGGTGTAAAAGTGTATTACACCTGAGTACTTGTGTGATGTTGTCATTACTGCCACAAGTGGTGTAAAAGAGTATTACACCTGAGTATTTGTGTGATGTTGTCATTACTGCCACACGTGGTGTAAAAGTGTATTAATTGTGTGATGTTGTCATTACTGCCACACATGGTGTAAAAGTATATTACATCTGAGAACTTGTGTGATGTTGTCATTACTGCCACAAGTGGTGTAAAAGTGTATTACACCTGAGTACTTGTGTGATGTTGTCATTACTGCCACAAGTGGTGTAAAAGTGTATTACACTTGAGTACTTGTGTGATGTTGTCATTACTGCCACAAGTGGTGTAAAAGTGTATTACACCTGAGTACTTGTGTGATGTTGTCATTACTGCCACAAGTGGTGTAAAAGTGTAGTACACCTGAGTACTTGTGTGATGTTGTCATTACTGCCACACGTGGTGTAAAAGTGTATTACACCTGAGTACTTGTGTGATGTTGTCATTACTCCCACAAGTGGTGTAAAAGTGTATTACACCTGAGTACTTGTGTGATGTTGTCATTACTCCCACAAGTGGTGTAAAAGTGTATTACACCTGAGTACCTGTGTGATGTTGTCATTACTGCCACAAGTGGTGTAAAAGTGTATTACTTGTGTGATGTTGTCATTACTGCCACACATGGTGTAAAAGTATATTACACCTGAGTACTTGTGTGATGTTGTCATTACTGCCACAAGTCGTGTAAAAGTATATTACACCTGAGTACTTGTGTGATGTTGTCATTACTGCCACAAGTCGTGTAAAAGTGTATTACACCTGAGTACCTGTGTGATGTTGTCATTACTGCCACAAGTGGTGTAAAAGTGTATTACACTTGAGTACTAGTGTGATGTTGTCATTACTGCCACAAGTGGTGTAAAAGTGTATTACACCTGTGTGATGTTATCATTACTGACACACGTGGTGTAAAAGTGTATTACACCTGAGTACTTGTGTGATGTTGTCATTACTGCCACAAGTGGTGTAAAAGTGTACTACACCTGAGTACTTGTGTGATGTTGTCACTACTGCCACAAGTGGTTTAAAAGTGTATTACACCTGAGTACTTGTGTGATGTTGTCATTACTGCCACAAGTGGTGTAAAAGTGTACTACACCTGATTACCTGTGTGATGTTGTCATTACTGCCACAAGTGGTGTAAAAGTGTAGTACACCTGAGTACTTGTGTGATGTTGTCATTACTGCCACAAGTGGTGTAAAAGTGTAGTACACCTGAGTACTTGTGTGATGTTGTCATTACTGCCACAAGTGGTGTAAAAGTGTATTACACCTGAGTACTTGTGTGATGTTGTCATTACTGCCACAAGTGGTGTAAAAGTGTATTACACATGAGTACCTGTGTGATGTTGTCATTACTGCCACAAGTGGTGTAAAAGTGTATTACACCTGAGTACTTGTGTGATGTTGTCATTACTGCCACACGTGGTGTAAAAGTGTATTACACCTGAGTACCTGTGGGAGGTTGTCATTACTGCCACAGGTGGTGTAAAAGTGTATTACACCTGAGTACTTGTGTGATGTTGTCATTACTGCCACAGATGGTGTAAAAGTGTATTACACCTGAGTACTTGTGTGATGTTGTCATTACTGCCACAAGTGGTGTAAAAGTGTATTACACCTGAGTACTTGTGTGATGTTGTCATTACTGCCACAAGTGGTGTAAAAGTGTATTACACCTGAGTACTTGTGTGATGTTGTCATTACTGCCACACATGGTGTAAAAGTGTATTACACCTGAGTACTTGTCTGATGTTGTCATTACTGCCACAAGTGGTGTAAAAGTGTATTACACCTGAGTACTTGTGTGATGTTGTCATTACTGCCACAAGTGGTGTAAAAGTGTATTACACCTGAGTACTTGTGTGATGTTGTCATTACTGCCACAAGTGGTGTAAAAGTGTATTACACCTGAGTACTTGTGTGATGTTGTCATTACTGCCACAAGTGGTGTAAAAGTGTATTACACCTGAGTACTTGTGTGAGGTTGTCATTACTGCCACAAGTGGTGTAAAAGTGTATTACACCTGAGTACTTGTGTGATGTTGTCATTAGTGCCACAAGTGGTGTAAAAGTGTATTACACCTGAGTACTTGTCTGATGTTGTCATTACTGCCACAAGTGGTGTAAAAGTGTATTACACTTGAGTACTTGTGTGATGTTGTCATTACTGCCACAAGTGGTGTAAAAGTGTATTACACCTGAGTACATGTGTGATGTTGTCATTACTGCCACAAGTGGTGTAAAAGTGTACTACACCTGAGTACTTGTGTGATGTTGTCATTACTGCCACAAGTGGTGTAAAAGTGTATTACACCTGAGTACTTGTGTGATGTTGTCATTACTGCCATACGTGGTGTAAAAGTGTACTACACCTGAGTACTTGTGTGATGTTGTCATTACTGCCACAAGTGGTGTAAAAGTGTATTACACCTGAGTACTTGTCTGATGTTGTCATTACTGCCACAAGTGGTGTAAAAGTGTATTACACTTGAGTACTTGTGTGATGTTGTCATTACTGCCACAAGTGGTGTAAAAGTGTATTACACCTGAGTACATGTGTGATGTTGTCATTACTGCCACAAGTGGTGTAAAAGTGTACTACACCTGAGTACTTGTGTGATGTTGTCATTACTGCCACAAGTGGTGTAAAAGTGTATTACACCTGAGTACTTGTGTGATGTTGTCATTACTGCCACACGTGGTGTAAAAGTGTATTACACCTGAGTACTTGTGTGATGTTGTCATTACTGCCACACGTGGTGTAAAAGTGTATTACACCTGAGTACTTGTGTGATGTTGTCATTACTGCCACACGTGGTGTAAAAGTGTATTACACCTGAGTACTTGTGTGATGTTGTCATTACTGCCACAAGTGGTGTAAAAGTCTATTACACCTGAGTACTTGTGTGATGTTGTCATTACTGCCACACGTGGTGTAAAAGTGTATTACACCTGAGTACTTGTGTGATGTTGTCATTACTGCCACAAGTGGTGTAAAAGTGTATTACACCTGAGTACTTGTGTGATGTTGTCATTACTGCCACACGTGGTGTAAAAGTGTATTACACCTGAGTACTTGTGTGATGTTGTCATTACTGCCACAAGTGGTGTAAAAGTGTATTACACCTGAGTACATGTGTGATGTTGTCATTACTGCCACAGATGGTGTAAAAGTGTATTACACCTGAGTACTTGTGTGATGTTGTCATTACTGCCACAAGTGGTGTAAAAGTGTAGTACACCTGAGTACTTGTGTGATGTTGTCATTACTGCCACACGTGGTGTAAAAGTGTATTACACCTGAGTACTTGTGTGATGTTGTCATTACTCCCACAAGTGGTGTAAAAGTGTATTACACCTGAGTACTTGTGTGATGTTGTCATTACTCCCACAAGTGGTGTAAAAGTGTATTACACCTGAGTACCTGTGTGATGTTGTCATTACTGCCACAAGTGGTGTAAAAGTGTATTACTTGTGTGATGTTGTCATTACTGCCACACATGGTGTAAAAGTATATTACACCTGAGTACTTGTGTGATGTTGTCATTACTGCCACAAGTCGTGTAAAAGTATATTACACCTGAGTACTTGTGTGATGTTGTCATTACTGCCACAAGTCGTGTAAAAGTGTATTACACCTGAGTACCTGTGTGATGTTGTCATTACTGCCACAAGTGGTGTAAAAGTGTATTACACTTGAGTACTAGTGTGATGTTGTCATTACTGCCACAAGTGGTGTAAAAGTGTATTACACCTGTGTGATGTTATCATTACTGACACACGTGGTGTAAAAGTGTATTACACCTGAGTACTTGTGTGATGTTGTCATTACTGCCACAAGTGGTGTAAAAGTGTACTACACCTGAGTACTTGTGTGATGTTGTCACTACTGCCACAAGTGGTTTAAAAGTGTATTACACCTGAGTACTTGTGTGATGTTGTCATTACTGCCACAAGTGGTGTAAAAGTGTACTACACCTGATTACCTGTGTGATGTTGTCATTACTGCCACAAGTGGTGTAAAAGTGTAGTACACCTGAGTACTTGTGTGATGTTGTCATTACTGCCACAAGTGGTGTAAAAGTGTAGTACACCTGAGTACTTGTGTGATGTTGTCATTACTGCCACAAGTGGTGTAAAAGTGTATTACACCTGAGTACTTGTGTGATGTTGTCATTACTGCCACAAGTGGTGTAAAAGTGTATTACACATGAGTACCTGTGTGATGTTGTCATTACTGCCACAAGTGGTGTAAAAGTGTATTACACCTGAGTACTTGTGTGATGTTGTCATTACTGCCACACGTGGTGTAAAAGTGTATTACACCTGAGTACCTGTGGGAGGTTGTCATTACTGCCACAGGTGGTGTAAAAGTGTATTACACCTGAGTACTTGTGTGATGTTGTCATTACTGCCACAGATGGTGTAAAAGTGTATTACACCTGAGTACTTGTGTGATGTTGTCATTACTGCCACAAGTGGTGTAAAAGTGTATTACACCTGAGTACTTGTGTGATGTTGTCATTACTGCCACAAGTGGTGTAAAAGTGTATTACACCTGAGTACTTGTGTGATGTTGTCATTACTGCCACACATGGTGTAAAAGTGTATTACACCTGAGTACTTGTCTGATGTTGTCATTACTGCCACAAGTGGTGTAAAAGTGTATTACACCTGAGTACTTGTGTGATGTTGTCATTACTGCCACAAGTGGTGTAAAAGTGTATTACACCTGAGTACTTGTGTGATGTTGTCATTACTGCCACAAGTGGTGTAAAAGTGTATTACACCTGAGTACTTGTGTGATGTTGTCATTACTGCCACAAGTGGTGTAAAAGTGTATTACACCTGAGTACTTGTGTGAGGTTGTCATTACTGCCACAAGTGGTGTAAAAGTGTATTACACCTGAGTACTTGTGTGATGTTGTCATTAGTGCCACAAGTGGTGTAAAAGTGTATTACACCTGAGTACTTGTCTGATGTTGTCATTACTGCCACAAGTGGTGTAAAAGTGTATTACACTTGAGTACTTGTGTGATGTTGTCATTACTGCCACAAGTGGTGTAAAAGTGTATTACACCTGAGTACATGTGTGATGTTGTCATTACTGCCACAAGTGGTGTAAAAGTGTACTACACCTGAGTACTTGTGTGATGTTGTCATTACTGCCACAAGTGGTGTAAAAGTGTATTACACCTGAGTACTTGTGTGATGTTGTCATTACTGCCATACGTGGTGTAAAAGTGTACTACACCTGAGTACTTGTGTGATGTTGTCATTACTGCCACAAGTGGTGTAAAAGTGTATTACACCTGAGTACTTGTCTGATGTTGTCATTACTGCCACAAGTGGTGTAAAAGTGTATTACACTTGAGTACTTGTGTGATGTTGTCATTACTGCCACAAGTGGTGTAAAAGTGTATTACACCTGAGTACATGTGTGATGTTGTCATTACTGCCACAAGTGGTGTAAAAGTGTACTACACCTGAGTACTTGTGTGATGTTGTCATTACTGCCACAAGTGGTGTAAAAGTGTATTACACCTGAGTACTTGTGTGATGTTGTCATTACTGCCACACGTGGTGTAAAAGTGTATTACACCTGAGTACTTGTGTGATGTTGTCATTACTGCCACACGTGGTGTAAAAGTGTATTACACCTGAGTACTTGTGTGATGTTGTCATTACTGCCACACGTGGTGTAAAAGTGTATTACACCTGAGTACTTGTGTGATGTTGTCATTACTGCCACAAGTGGTGTAAAAGTCTATTACACCTGAGTACTTGTGTGATGTTGTCATTACTGCCACACGTGGTGTAAAAGTGTATTACACCTGAGTACTTGTGTGATGTTGTCATTACTGCCACAAGTGGTGTAAAAGTGTATTACACCTGAGTACTTGTGTGATGTTGTCATTACTGCCACACGTGGTGTAAAAGTGTATTACACCTGAGTACTTGTGTGATGTTGTCATTACTGCCACAAGTGGTGTAAAAGTGTATTACACCTGAGTACATGTGTGATGTTGTCATTACTGCCACAGATGGTGTAAAAGTGTATTACACCTGAGTACTTGTGTGATGTTGTCATTACTGCCACAAGTGGTGTAAAAGTGTAGTACACCTGAGTACTTGTGTGATGTTGTCATTACTGCCACACGTGGTGTAAAAGTGTATTACACCTGAGTACTTGTGTGATGTTGTCATTACTCCCACAAGTGGTGTAAAAGTGTATTACACCTGAGTACTTGTGTGATGTTGTCATTACTCCCACAAGTGGTGTAAAAGTGTATTACACCTGAGTACCTGTGTGATGTTGTCATTACTGCCACAAGTGGTGTAAAAGTGTATTACTTGTGTGATGTTGTCATTACTGCCACACATGGTGTAAAAGTATATTACACCTGAGTACTTGTGTGATGTTGTCATTACTGCCACAAGTCGTGTAAAAGTATATTACACCTGAGTACTTGTGTGATGTTGTCATTACTGCCACAAGTCGTGTAAAAGTGTATTACACCTGAGTACCTGTGTGATGTTGTCATTACTGCCACAAGTGGTGTAAAAGTGTATTACACTTGAGTACTAGTGTGATGTTGTCATTACTGCCACAAGTGGTGTAAAAGTGTATTACACCTGTGTGATGTTATCATTACTGACACACGTGGTGTAAAAGTGTATTACACCTGAGTACTTGTGTGATGTTGTCATTACTGCCACAAGTGGTGTAAAAGTGTACTACACCTGAGTACTTGTGTGATGTTGTCACTACTGCCACAAGTGGTTTAAAAGTGTATTACACCTGAGTACTTGTGTGATGTTGTCATTACTGCCACAAGTGGTGTAAAAGTGTACTACACCTGATTACCTGTGTGATGTTGTCATTACTGCCACAAGTGGTGTAAAAGTGTAGTACACCTGAGTACTTGTGTGATGTTGTCATTACTGCCACAAGTGGTGTAAAAGTGTAGTACACCTGAGTACTTGTGTGATGTTGTCATTACTGCCACAAGTGGTGTAAAAGTGTATTACACCTGAGTACTTGTGTGATGTTGTCATTACTGCCACAAGTGGTGTAAAAGTGTATTACACATGAGTACCTGTGTGATGTTGTCATTACTGCCACAAGTGGTGTAAAAGTGTATTACACCTGAGTACTTGTGTGATGTTGTCATTACTGCCACACGTGGTGTAAAAGTGTATTACACCTGAGTACCTGTGGGAGGTTGTCATTACTGCCACAGGTGGTGTAAAAGTGTATTACACCTGAGTACTTGTGTGATGTTGTCATTACTGCCACAGATGGTGTAAAAGTGTATTACACCTGAGTACTTGTGTGATGTTGTCATTACTGCCACAAGTGGTGTAAAAGTGTATTACACCTGAGTACTTGTGTGATGTTGTCATTACTGCCACAAGTGGTGTAAAAGTGTATTACACCTGAGTACTTGTGTGATGTTGTCATTACTGCCACACATGGTGTAAAAGTGTATTACACCTGAGTACTTGTCTGATGTTGTCATTACTGCCACAAGTGGTGTAAAAGTGTATTACACCTGAGTACTTGTGTGATGTTGTCATTACTGCCACAAGTGGTGTAAAAGTGTATTACACCTGAGTACTTGTGTGATGTTGTCATTACTGCCACAAGTGGTGTAAAAGTGTATTACACCTGAGTACTTGTGTGATGTTGTCATTACTGCCACAAGTGGTGTAAAAGTGTATTACACCTGAGTACTTGTGTGAGGTTGTCATTACTGCCACAAGTGGTGTAAAAGTGTATTACACCTGAGTACTTGTGTGATGTTGTCATTAGTGCCACAAGTGGTGTAAAAGTGTATTACACCTGAGTACTTGTCTGATGTTGTCATTACTGCCACAAGTGGTGTAAAAGTGTATTACACTTGAGTACTTGTGTGATGTTGTCATTACTGCCACAAGTGGTGTAAAAGTGTATTACACCTGAGTACATGTGTGATGTTGTCATTACTGCCACAAGTGGTGTAAAAGTGTACTACACCTGAGTACTTGTGTGATGTTGTCATTACTGCCACAAGTGGTGTAAAAGTGTATTACACCTGAGTACTTGTGTGATGTTGTCATTACTGCCATACGTGGTGTAAAAGTGTACTACACCTGAGTACTTGTGTGATGTTGTCATTACTGCCACAAGTGGTGTAAAAGTGTATTACACCTGAGTACTTGTCTGATGTTGTCATTACTGCCACAAGTGGTGTAAAAGTGTATTACACTTGAGTACTTGTGTGATGTTGTCATTACTGCCACAAGTGGTGTAAAAGTGTATTACACCTGAGTACATGTGTGATGTTGTCATTACTGCCACAAGTGGTGTAAAAGTGTACTACACCTGAGTACTTGTGTGATGTTGTCATTACTGCCACAAGTGGTGTAAAAGTGTATTACACCTGAGTACTTGTGTGATGTTGTCATTACTGCCACACGTGGTGTAAAAGTGTATTACACCTGAGTACTTGTGTGATGTTGTCATTACTGCCACACGTGGTGTAAAAGTGTATTACACCTGAGTACTTGTGTGATGTTGTCATTACTGCCACACGTGGTGTAAAAGTGTATTACACCTGAGTACTTGTGTGATGTTGTCATTACTGCCACAAGTGGTGTAAAAGTCTATTACACCTGAGTACTTGTGTGATGTTGTCATTACTGCCACACGTGGTGTAAAAGTGTATTACACCTGAGTACTTGTGTGATGTTGTCATTACTGCCACAAGTGGTGTAAAAGTGTATTACACCTGAGTACTTGTGTGATGTTGTCATTACTGCCACACGTGGTGTAAAAGTGTATTACACCTGAGTACTTGTGTGATGTTGTCATTACTGCCACAAGTGGTGTAAAAGTGTATTACACCTGAGTACATGTGTGATGTTGTCATTACTGCCACAGATGGTGTAAAAGTGTATTACACCTGAGTACTTGTGTGATGTTGTCATTACTGCCACACGTGGTGTAAAAGTGTATTACACCTGAGTACTTGTGTGATGTTGTCATTACTGCCACAAGTGGTGTAAAAGTGTATTACACCTGAGTACTTGTGTGATGTTGTCATTACTGCCACACGTGGTGTAAAAGTGTATTACACCTGAGTACTTGTGTGATGTTGTCATTACTGCCACAAGTGGTGTAAATGTGTATTACACCTGAGTACATGTGTGATGTTGTCATTACTGCCACACGTGGTGTAAAAGTGTATTACACTTGAGTACTTGTGTGATGTTGTCATTACTGCCACAAGTGGTGTAAAAGTGTATTACACCTGAGTACTTGTGTGATGTTGTCATTACTGCCACACGTGGTGTAAAAGTGTATTACACCTGAGTACCTGTGTGATGTTGTCATTACTGCCACAAGTGGTGTAAAAGTGTATTACACCTGAGTACTTGTGTGATGTTGTCATTACTGCCACAAGTGGTGTAAAAGTGTATTACACCTGAGTACTTGTGTGATGTTGTCATTACTGCCACAAGTGGTGTAAAAGTGTATTACACCTGAGTACCTGTTTGATGTTGTCATTACTGCCATACGTGGTGTAAAAGTGTACTACACCTGAGTACTTGTGTGATGTTGTCATTACTGCCACAGGTGGTGTAAAAGTGTATTACACCTGAGTACTTGTGTGATGTTGTCATTACTGCCACACGTGGTGTAAAAGTGTATTACACCTGAGTACTTGTGTGATGTTGTCATTACTGCCACACCTGGTGTAAAAGTGTATTACACCTGAGTACTTGTGTGATGTTGTCATTACTGCCACACGTGGTGTAAAAGTGTATTACACCTGAGTACTTGTGTGATGTTGTCATTACTGCCACAAGTGGTGTAAAAGTGTATTACACCTGAGTACATGTGTGATGTTGTCATTACTGCCACAAGTGGTGTAAAAGTGTATTACACCTGAGTACTTGTGTGATGTTGTCATTACTGCCACAAGTGGTGTAAAAGTGTATTACACCTGAGTACTTGTGTGATGTTGTCATTACTGCCACACGTGGTGTAAAAGTGTATTACACCTGAGTACTTGTGTGATGTTGTCATTACTGCCACACGTGGTGTAAAAGTGTATTACACCTGAGTACTTGTGTGATGTTGTCATTACTGCCACACGTGGTGTAAAAGTGTATTACACCTGAGTACTTGTGTGATGTTGTCATTACTGCCACAAGTGGTGTAAAAGTGTATTACACCTGAGTACATGTGTGATGTTGTCATTACTGCCACACGTGGTGTAAAAGTGTATTACACCTGAGTACTTGTGTGATGTTGTCATTACTGCCACACGTGGTGTAAAAGTGTATTACACCTGAGTACTTGTGTGATGTTGTCATTACTGCCACACGTGGTGTAAAAGTGTATTACACCTGAGTACTTGTGTGATGTTGTCATTACTGCCACACGTGGTGTAAAAGTGTATTACACCTGAGTACTTGTGTGATGTTGTCATTACTGCCACAAGTGGTGTAAAAGTGTATTACACCTGAGTACTTGTGTGATGTTGTCATTACTGCCACACGTGGTTCTAAAAGTGTATTACACCTGAGTACTTGTGTGATGTTGTCATTACTGCCACAAGTGGTGTAAAAGTCTATTACACCTGAGTACATGTGTGATGTTGTCATTACTGCCACACGTGGTGTAAAAGTGTATTACACCTGAGTACTTGTCTGATGTTGTCATTACTGCCACACGTGGTGTAAAAGTGTATTGCACCTGGGTACTTGTGTGATGTTGTCATTACTGTCACAAGTGGTGTAAAAGTGTATTACACCTGAGTACTTGTGTGATGTTGTCATTACTGCCACAAGTGGTGTAAAAGTGTATTACACCTGAGTACTTGTGTGATGTTGTCATTACTGCCACAAGTGGTGTAAAAGTGTATTACACCTGAGTACTTGTCTGATGTTGTCATTACTGCCACACGTGGTGTAAAAGTGTATTGCACCTGAGTACTTGTGTGATGTTGTCATTACTGCCACAAGTGGTGTAAAAGTGTATTACACCTGAGTACTTGTGTGATGTTGTCATTACTGCCACAAGTGGTGTAAAAGTGTATTACACCTGAGTACTTGTGTGATGTTGTCATTACTGCCACAAGTGGTGTAAAAGTGTATTACACCTGAGTACATGTGTGATGTTGTCATTACTGCCACAAGTGGTGTAAAAGTGTATTACACTTGAGTACTTGTGTGATGTTGTCATTACTGCCACACGTGGTGTAAAAGTGTATTACACCTGAGTACTTGTGTGATGTTGTCATTACTGCCACAAGTGGTGTAAAAGTGTATTACACCTGAGTACTTGTGTGATGTTGTCATTACTGCCACACATGGTGTAAAAGTGTATTACACCTGAGTACTTGTCTGATGTTGTCATTACTGCCACAAGTGGTGTAAAAGTGTATTACACCTGAGTACTTGTGTGATGTTGTCATTACTGCCACAAGTGGTGTAAAAGTGTATTACACCTGAGTACTTGTGCGATGTTGTCATTACTGCCACAAGTGGTGTAAAAGTGTATTACACCTGAGTACTTGTGTGATGTTGTCATTACTGCCACAAGTGGTGTAAAAGTGTATTACACCTGAGTACTTGTGTGATGTTGTCATTACTGCCACAAGTGGTGTAAAAGTGTATTACACCTGAGTACTTGTGTGATGTTGTCATTACTGCCACACGTGGTGTAAAAGTGTATTACACCTGAGTACTTGTGTGATGTTGTCATTACTGCCACAAGTGGTGTAAAAGTGTATTACACCTGAGTACTTGTGTGATGTCATCAGTGGCAGTAATGACATCATACTCCCACTGACCAGGACCAGGTGAGAAAATAAATCTTTGATGTTTATGGCAAAGTCATTTACCATTGTACATAACTGTGGTGCGTTCATAGACCCTTGATTTAAGTTGGAAATCAGGTGTTTAGTTTTGAAAGACACGCAGATACATAACTCCGAGGAGATGCACTAATATTATTGTGCATCCTACGGTCTACGTACTGTGTCTTTAAACAGTCTACGTACTGTGTCTTTAAACAGTCTACGTATTGTGTCTTTAAACAGTCTACGTATTGTGTCTTTAAACAGTCTATGTATTGTGTCTTTAAACAGTCTATGTACTGTGTCTTTAAACAGTCTACGTACTGTGTCTTTAAACAGTCTACGTACTGTGTCTTTAAACAGTCTACGTACTGTGTCTTTAAACAGTCTACGTATTGTGTCTTTAAACAGTCTACGTACTGTGTCTTTAAACAGTCTATGTACTGTGTCTTTAAACAGTCTACGTACTGTGTCTTTAAACAGTCTACGTACTGTGTCTTTAAACAGTCTACGTACTGTGTCTTTAAACAGTCTATGTACTGTGTCTTTAAACAGTCTACGTACTGTGTCTTTAAACAGTCTACGTACTGTGTCTTTAAACAGTCTATGTACTGTGTCTTTAAACAGTCTACGTACTGTGTCTTTAAACAGTCTACGTACTGTGTCTTTAAACAGTCTACGTACTGTGTCTTTAAACAGTCTACGTATTGTGTCTTTAAACAGTCTACGTATTGTGTCTTTAAACAGTCTACGTATTGTGTCTTTAAACAGTCTACGTATTGTGTCTTTAAACAGTCTATGTACTGTGTCTTTAAACAGTCTACGTACTGTGTCTTTAAACAGTCTACGTATTGTGTCTTTAAACAGTCTACGTACTGTGTCTTTAAACAGTCTACGTATTGTGTCTTTAAACAGTCTACGTATTGTGTCTTTAAACAGTCTACGTACTGTGTCTTTAAACAGTCTACGTATTGTGTCTTTAAACAGTCTACGTACTGTGTCTTTAAACAGTCTACGTACTGTGTCTTTAAACAGTCTACGTACTGTGTCTTTAAACAGTCTACGTATTGTGTCTTTAAACAGTCTACGTATTGTGTCTTTAAACAGTCTACGTACTGTGTCTTTAAACAGTCTACGTACTGTGTCTTTAAACAGTCTACGTACTGTGTCTTTAAACCATGAAGTCAAGGTGAAACAGCATACTTACATTAGTGGCGTGTTCCCAAGATGGAGGAGGCATTGTGCAGGTCATAATATTTCATGATGCTCAGGACAAAGAAAGAAAATGAGTGAAAAAAACCCAAGTAAAGGGCGGGCAGCTTGTGCAGAAACCAAAGTGAAAGTGAAAGTTGAAATAGAACAAAAGGGAAACGGTGGAATAAAACAAAACTCACGGCAGGAGGAAAAAGCTTCCACATGAAGAACAATCAATTCAACTTAAGAAGTCTTAAACACTAACACTATACAGCTGAGGGGGGAGGCATGTGTCAAGTAGGTGTGAAGAACACCAACACAACAGGAAGTATCACCAAAATAAGAGCGCAGGACAGGAACAAGCACTGAACACAGAAGAACACCAACATAACAGGAAGTGTCACCAACATAAGAGTGCAGGACAGGAACAAGCACTAAACACAGAAGAACACCAACATAACAGGAAGTGTCACCAAAATAAGAGCGCATGACAGGAACAAGCACTAAACACAGAAGAACACCAACACAACAGGAAGTGTCACCAAAATATGAGCGCAGGACAGGAACAAGCACTAAACACAAAAGAACATCAACATAACAGGAAGTGTCACCAAAATAAGAGCGCATGACAGGAACAAGCACTAAACACAAAAGAACTTCAACATAACAGGAAGTGTCACCAAAATAAGTGCATAGGACAGGAACAAGCACTAAACACAGAAGAACACCAACACAACAGTAAGTGTCACCAACATAAGAGTGCAGGACAGGAACAAGCACTAAACACAGAAGAACACCAACATAACAGGAAGTGTCACCAAAATAAGAGCGCATGACAGGAACAAGCACTAAACACAGAAGAACACCAACACAACAGGAAGTGTCACCAAAATATGAGCGCAGGACAGGAACAAGCACTAAACACAAAAGAACATCAACATAACAGGAAGTGTCACCAAAATAAGAGCGCATGACAGGAACAAGCACTAAACACAAAAGAACTTCAACATAACAGGAAGTGTCACCAAAATAAGTGCATAGGACAGGAACAAGCACTAAACACAGAAGAACACCAACACAACAGGAAGTGTCACCAAAATAAGAGCGCATGACAGGAACAAGCACTAAACACAAAAGAACATCAACATAACAGGAAGTGTCACCAAAATAAGAGCGCATGACAGGAACAAGCACTAAACACAAAAGAACATCAACATAACAGGAAGTGTCACCAAAATAAGTGCACAGGACAGGAACAAGCACTAAACACAGAAGAACACCAACATAACAGGAAGTGTCACCAAAATAAGTGCATAGGACAGGAACAAGCACTAAACACAGAAGAACACCAACACAACAGTAAGTGTCACCAACATAAGAGTGCAGGACAGGAACAAGCACTAAACACAGAAGAACACCAACATAACAGGAAGTGTCACCAAAATAAGAGCGCATGACAGGAACAAGCACTAAACACAGAAGAACACCAACACAACAGGAAGTGTCACCAAAATATGAGCGCAGGACAGGAACAAGCACTAAACACAAAAGAACATCAACATAACAGGAAGTGTCACCAAAATAAGAGCGCATGACAGGAACAAGCACTAAACACAAAAGAACTTCAACATAACAGGAAGTGTCACCAAAATAAGTGCATAGGACAGGAACAAGCACTAAACACAGAAGAACACCAACACAACAGGAAGTGTCACCAAAATAAGAGCGCATGACAGGAACAAGCACTAAACACAAAAGAACATCAACATAACAGGAAGTGTCACCAAAATAAGAGCGCATGACAGGAACAAGCACTAAACACAAAAGAACATCAACATAACAGGAAGTGTCACCAAAATAAGTGCACAGGACAGGAACAAGCACTAAACACAGAAGAACACCAACATAACAGGAAGTGTCACCAAAATAAGAGCGCATGACAGGAACAAGCACTAAACACAGAAGAACACCAACACAACAGGAAGTGTCACCAAAATATGAGCGCAGGACAGGAACAAGCACTAAACACAAAAGAACATCAACATAACAGGAAGTGTCACCAAAATAAGAGCGCATGACAGGAACAAGCACTAAACACAAAAGAACATCAACATAACAGGAAGTGTCACCAAAATAAGTGCATAGGACAGGAACAAGCACTAAACACAGAAGAACACCAACACAACAGGAAGTGTCACCAAAATAAGAGCGCATGACAGGAACAAGCACTAAACACAAAAGAACATCAACATAACAGGAAGTGTCACCAAAATAAGAGCGCATGACAGGAACAAGCACTAAACACAAAAGAACACCAACACAACAGGAAGTGTCACCAAAATAAGTGCATAGGACAGGAACAAGCACTAAACACAGAAGAACACCAACACAACAGGAAGTGTCACCAAAATAAGAGCGCAGGACAGGAACAAGCACTAAACACAGAAGAACACCAACACAACAGGAAGTGTCACCAAAATAAGAGCGCAGGACAGGAACAAGCACTGAACACAGAAGAACACCAACACAACAGGAAGTGTCACCAAAATAAGAGCGCAGGACAGGAACAAGCACTGAACACAGAAGAACACCAACATAACAGGAAGTGTCACCAAAATAAGAGCACTGGACAGGAACAAGCACTGAACACAGAAGAACACCAACACAACAGGAAGTGTCACCAAAATAAGAGCGCAGGACAGGAACAAGCACTAAACACAGAAGAACACCAACACAACAGGAAGTGTCACCAAAATAAGAGCGCAGGACAGGAACAAGCACTGAACACAGAAGAACACCAACACAACAGGAAGTGTCACCAAAATAAGAGCGCAGGACAGGAACAAGCACTAAACACAGAAGAACACCAACATAACAGGAAGTGTCACCAAAATAAGAGCGCATGACAGGAACAAGCACTAAACACAGAAGAACACCAACACAACAGGAAGTGTCACCAAAATATGAGCGCAGGACAGGAACAAGCACTAAACACAAAAGAACATCAACATAACAGGAAGTGTCACCAAAATAAGAGCGCATGACAGGAACAAGCACTAAACACAAAAGAACTTCAACATAACAGGAAGTGTCACCAAAATAAGTGCATAGGACAGGAACAAGCACTAAACACAGAAGAACACCAACACAACAGGAAGTGTCACCAAAATAAGAGCGCATGACAGGAACAAGCACTAAACACAAAAGAACATCAACATAACAGGAAGTGTCACCAAAATAAGAGCGCATGACAGGAACAAGCACTAAACACAAAAGAACATCAACATAACAGGAAGTGTCACCAAAATAAGTGCACAGGACAGGAACAAGCACTAAACACAGAAGAACACCAACATAACAGGAAGTGTCACCAAAATAAGAGCGCATGACAGGAACAAGCACTAAACACAGAAGAACACCAACACAACAGGAAGTGTCACCAAAATATGAGCGCAGGACAGGAACAAGCACTAAACACAAAAGAACATCAACATAACAGGAAGTGTCACCAAAATAAGAGCGCATGACAGGAACAAGCACTAAACACAAAAGAACATCAACATAACAGGAAGTGTCACCAAAATAAGTGCATAGGACAGGAACAAGCACTAAACACAGAAGAACACCAACACAACAGGAAGTGTCACCAAAATAAGAGCGCATGACAGGAACAAGCACTAAACACAAAAGAACATCAACATAACAGGAAGTGTCACCAAAATAAGAGCGCATGACAGGAACAAGCACTAAACACAAAAGAACACCAACACAACAGGAAGTGTCACCAAAATAAGTGCATAGGACAGGAACAAGCACTAAACACAGAAGAACACCAACACAACAGGAAGTGTCACCAAAATAAGAGCGCAGGACAGGAACAAGCACTAAACACAGAAGAACACCAACACAACAGGAAGTGTCACCAAAATAAGAGCGCAGGACAGGAACAAGCACTGAACACAGAAGAACACCAACACAACAGGAAGTGTCACCAAAATAAGAGCGCAGGACAGGAACAAGCACTGAACACAGAAGAACACCAACATAACAGGAAGTGTCACCAAAATAAGAGCACTGGACAGGAACAAGCACTGAACACAGAAGAACACCAACACAACAGGAAGTGTCACCAAAATAAGAGCGCAGGACAGGAACAAGCACTAAACACAGAAGAACACCAACACAACAGGAAGTGTCACCAAAATAACAGCACAGGACAGGAACAAGCACTAAACACAGAAGAACACCAACATAACAGGAAGTGTCACCAAAATAAGAGCGCAGGACAGGAACAAGCACTAAACACAGAAGAACACCAACACAACAGGAAGTGTCACCAAAATAAGAGCGCATGACAGGAACAAGCACTAAACACAAAAGAACATCAACATAACAGGAAGTGTCACCAAAATAAGAGCGCATGACAGGAACAAGCACTAAACACAAAAGAACATCAACATAACAGGAAGTGTCACCAAAATAAGTGCATAGGACAGGAACAAGCACTAAACACAGAAGAACACCAACACAACAGGAAGTGTCACCAAAATAAGAGCGCAGGACAGGAACAAGCACTAAACACAGAAGAACACCAACACAACAGGAAGTGTCACCAAAATAAGAGCGCAGGACAGGAACAAGCACTGAACACAGAAGAACACCAACACAACAGGAAGTGTCACCAAAATAAGAGCGCAGGACAGGAACAAGCACTGAACACAGAAGAACACCAACATAACAGGAAGTGTCACCAAAATAAGAGCACTGGACAGGAACAAGCACTGAACACAGACGAACACCAACACAACAGGAAGTGTCACCAAAATAATAGCGCAGGACAGGAACAAGCACTAAACACAGAAGAACACCAACACAACAGGAAGTGTCACCAAAATAACAGCACAGGACAGGAACAAGCACTAAACACAGAAGAACACCAACATAACAGGAAGTGTCACCAAAATAAGAGCACAGGACAGGAACAAGCAGTCAACACAGAAGAACACCAACATAACAGGAAGTATCACCAAAATAAGAGCACAGGACAGGAACAAGCACTAAACACAGAAGAACACCAACACAACAGGAAGTGCCACCAAAATAAGGGTGTAGGACAGGAACAAGCACTAAACACAGAATAACACCAACATAACAGGAAGTGTCACCAAAATAAGAGCGCAGGACAGGAACAAGCACTAAACACAGAAGAACACCAACATAACAGGAAGTGTCACCAAAATAAGAGCACAGGACAGGAACAAGCACTTAACACAGAAGAACACCAACATAACAGGAAGTGTCACCAAAATAAGAGCGCAGGACAGGAACAAGCACTAAACACAGAAGAACACCAACATAACAGGAAGTGTCACCAAAATAAGAGCGCAGGACAGGAACAAGCACTAAACACAGAAGAACACCAACACAACAGGAAGTGTCACCAAAATAAGAGCGCATGACAGGAACAAGCACTAAACACAAAAGAACATCAACATAACAGGAAGTGTCACCAAAATAAGAGCGCATGACAGGAACAAGCACTAAACACAAAAGAACATCAACATAACAGGAAGTGTCACCAAAATAAGTGCACAGGACAGGAACAAGCACTAAACACAGAAGAACACCAACATAACAGGAAGTGTCACCAAAATAAGAGCGCATGACAGGAACAAGCACTAAACACAGAAGAACACCAACACAACAGGAAGTGTCACCAAAATATGAGCGCAGGACAGGAACAAGCACTAAACACAAAAGAACATCAACATAACAGGAAGTGTCACCAAAATAAGAGCGCATGACAGGAACAAGCACTAAACACAAAAGAACATCAACATAACAGGAAGTGTCACCAAAATAAGTGCATAGGACAGGAACAAGCACTAAACACAGAAGAACACCAACACAACAGGAAGTGTCACCAAAATAAGAGCGCAGGACAGGAACAAGCACTAAACACAGAAGAACACCAACACAACAGGAAGTGTCACCAAAATAAGAGCGCAGGACAGGAACAAGCACTGAACACAGAAGAACACCAACACAACAGGAAGTGTCACCAAAATAAGAGCGCAGGACAGGAACAAGCACTGAACACAGAAGAACACCAACATAACAGGAAGTGTCACCAAAATAAGAGCACTGGACAGGAACAAGCACTGAACACAGAAGAACACCAACACAACAGGAAGTGTCACCAAAATAAGAGCGCAGGACAGGAACAAGCACTAAACACAGAAGAACACCAACACAACAGGAAGTGTCACCAAAATAACAGCACAGGACAGGAACAAGCACTAAACACAGAAGAACACCAACATAACAGGAAGTGTCACCAAAATAAGAGCACAGGACAGGAACAAGCAGTCAACACAGAAGAACACCAACATAACAGGAAGTATCACCAAAATAAGAGCACAGGACAGGAACAAGCACTAAACACAGAAGAACACCAACACAACAGGAAGTGCCACCAAAATAAGCGTGTAGGACAGGAACAAGCACTAAACACAGAATAACACCAACATAACAGGAAGTGTCACCAAAATAAGAGCGCAGGACAGGAACAAGCACTAAACACAGAAGAACACCAACATAACAGGAAGTGTCACCAAAATAAGAGCACAGGACAGGAACAAGCACTTAACACAGAAGAACACCAACATAACAGGAAGTGTCACCAAAATAAGAGCGCAGGACAGGAACAAGCACTAAACACAGAAGAACACCAACATAACAGGAAGTGTCACCAAAATAAGAGCGCAGGACAGGAACAAGCACTAAACACAGAAGAACACCAACACAACAGGAAGTGTCACCAAAATAAGAGCGCAGGACAGGAACAAGCACTAAACACAGAAGAACACCAACACAACAGGAAGTGCCACCAAAATAAGAGCGCAGGACAGGAACAAGCACTAAACACAGAAGAACACCAACATAACAGGAAGTGCCACCAAAATAAGAGTTCAGGACAGGAACAAGCACTAAACACAGAAGAACACCAACATAACAGGAAGTGTCACCAAAATAAGAGCGCAGGACAGGAACAAGCACTAAACACAGAAGAACACCAACACAACAGGAAGTGTCACCAAAATAAGAGCGCAGGACAGGAACAAGCACTAAACACAGAAGAACACCAACACAACAGGAAGTGCCACCAAAATAAGAGCGCAGGACAGGAACAAGCATTGAACACAGAAGAACACCAACACAACAGGAAGTGCCACCAACATAAGAGCGCAGGACAGGAACAAGCAGTGAACACAGAAGAACACCAACACAACAGGAAGTGCCACCAAAATAAGAGCGCAGGACAGGAACAAGCACTAAACACAGAAGAACACCAACATAACAGGAAGTGTCACCAAAATAAGAGCGCGGGACAGGAACAAGCACTAAACACAGAAGAACACCAACACAACAGGAAGTGTCACCAAAATAAGAGCGCAAGACAGGAACAAGCACTAAACACAGAAGAACACCAACAGAACAGGAAGTGTCACCAAAATAAGAGCGCAGGACAGGAACAAGCAGTGAACACAGAAGAACACCAACACAACAGGAAGTGTCACCAACATAAGAGCGCAGGACAGGAACAAGCAGTGAACACAGAAGAACACCAACACAACAGGAAGTGCCACCAAAATAAGAGTGCAGGACAGGAACAAGCAGTGAACACAGAAGAACACCAACACAACAGGAAGTGCCACCAAAATAAGAGCGCAGGACAGGAACAAGCAGTGAACACAGAAGAACACCAACACAACAGGAAGTGCCACCAAAATAAGAGCGCAGGACAGGAACAAGCACTAAACACAGAAGAACACCAACAGAACAGGAAGTGCCACCAAAATAAGAGCGCAGGACAGGAACAAGCACTAAACACAGAAGAACACCAACACAACAGGAAGTGTCACCAAAATAAGAGCGCAGGACAGGAACAAGCACTAAACACAGAAGAACACCAACAGAACAGGAAGTGTCACCAAAATAAGAGCACAGGACAGGAACAAGCAGTGAACACAGAAGAACACCAACAGAACAGGAAGTGTCACCAAAATAAGAGCGCAGGACAGAAACAAGCACTAAACACAGAAGAACACCAACAGAACAGGAAGTTTCACCAAAATAAGAGCGCAGGACAGGAACAAGCACTAAACACAGAAGCACACCAACACAACAGGAAGTGTCACCAAAATAAGAGCGCAGGACAGGAACAAGCACTAAACACAGAATAACACCAACACAACAGGAAGTGTCACCAAAATAAGAGCGCAAGACAGGAACAAGCACTAAACACAGAAGAACACCAACACAACAGGAAGTGTCACCAAAATAAGAGCGCAGGACAGGAACAAGCACTGAACACAGAAGAACACCACCACAACAGGAAGTGCCACCAAAATAAGAGCGCAGGACAGGAACAAGCACTGAACACAGAAGAACACCACCACAACAGGAAGTGCCACCAAAATAAGAGCGCAGGACAGGAACAAGCACTGAACACAGAAGAACACCAACACAACAGGAAGTGCCACCAAAATAAGAGCGCAGGACAGGAACAAGCACTGAACACAGAAGAACACCAACACAACAGGAAGTGTCACCAAAATAAGAGCGCAGGACAGGAACAAGCACTGAACACAGAAGAACACCAACACAACAGGAAGTGTCACCAAAATAAGAGCGCAGGACAGGAACAAGAATTGAACACAGAAGAACACCAACACAACAGGAAGTATCACCAAAATAAGAGCGCAGGACAGGAACAAGAATTGAACACAGAAGAACACCAACACAACAGGAAGTGCCACCAAAATAAGAGCGCAGGACAGGAACAAGCAGTGAACACAGAAGAACACCAACACAACAGGAAGTGCCACCAACATAAGAGCGCAGGACAGGAACAAGCAGTGAACACAGAAGAACACCAACACAACAGGAAGTGTCACCAAAATAAGAGCGCAGGACAGGAACAAGCAGTGAACACAGAAGAACACCAACACAACAGGAAGTGCCACCAACATAAGAGCGCAGGACAGGAACAAGCAGTGAACACAGAAGAACACCAACACAACAGGAAGTGTCACCAAAATAAGAGTGCAGGACAGGAACAAGCAGTGAACACAGAAGAACACCAACACAACAGGAAGTGTCACCAAAATAAGAGCGCAGGACAGGAACAAGCAGTGAACACAGAAGAACACCAACACAACAGGAAGTGTCACCAAAATAAGAGTGCAGGACAGGAACAAGCAGTGAACACAGAAGAACACCAACACAACAGGAAGTGTCACCAAAATAAGAGCGCAGGACAGGAACAAGCAGTGAACACAGAATAACACCAACACAACAGGAAGTGTCACCAAAATAAGAGTGCAGGACAGGAACAAGCAGTGAACACAGAAGAACACCAACACAACAGGAAGTGTCACCAAAATAAGAGCGCAGGACAGGAACAAGCAGTGAACACAGAAGAACACCAACACAACAGGAAGTGTCACCAAAATAAGAGTGCAGGACAGGAACAAGCAGTGAACACAGAAGAACACCAACACAACAGGAAGTGTCACCAAAATAAGAGCGCAGGACAGGAACAAGCAGTGAACACAGAAGAACACCAACACAACAGGAAGTGTCACCAAAATAAGAGCGCAGGACAGGAACAAGCACTAAACACAGAAGAACACCAACATAACAGGAAGTGTCACCAAAATAAGAGCGCGGGACAGGAACAAGCACTAAACACAGAAGAACACCAACACAACAGGAAGTGTCACCAAAATAAGAGCGCAAGACAGGAACAAGCACTAAACACAGAAGAACACCAACAGAACAGGAAGTGTCACCAAAATAAGAGCGCAGGACAGGAACAAGCAGTGAACACAGAAGAACACCAACACAACAGGAAGTGTCACCAACATAAGAGCGCAGGACAGGAACAAGCAGTGAACACAGAAGAACACCAACACAACAGGAAGTGCCACCAAAATAAGAGTGCAGGACAGGAACAAGCAGTGAACACAGAAGAACACCAACACAACAGGAAGTGCCACCAAAATAAGAGCGCAGGACAGGAACAAGCAGTGAACACAGAAGAACACCAACACAACAGGAAGTGCCACCAAAATAAGAGCGCAGGACAGGAACAAGCACTAAACACAGAAGAACACCAACAGAACAGGAAGTGCCACCAAAATAAGAGCGCAGGACAGGAACAAGCACTAAACCCAGAAGAACACCAACACAACAGGAAGTGTCACCAAAATAAGAGCGCAGGACAGGAACAAGCACTAAACACAGAAGAACACCAACAGAACAGGAAGTGTCACCAAAATAAGAGCACAGGACAGGAACAAGCAGTGAACACAGAAGAACACCAACAGAACAGGAAGTGTCACCAAAATAAGAGCGCAGGACAGAAACAAGCACTAAACACAGAAGAAAACCAACAGAACAGGAAGTTTCACCAAAATAAGAGCGCAGGACAGGAACAAGCACTAAACACAGAAGCACACCAACACAACAGGAAGTGTCACCAAAATAAGAGCGCAGGACAGGAACAAGCACTAAACACAGAATAACACCAACACAACAGGAAGTGTCACCAAAATAAGAGCGCAAGACAGGAACAAGCACTAAACACAGAAGAACACCAACACAACAGGAAGTGTCACCAAAATAAGAGCGCAGGACAGGAACAAGCACTGAACACAGAAGAACACCACCACAACAGGAAGTGCCACCAAAATAAGAGCGCAGGACAGGAACAAGCACTGAACACAGAAGAACACCACCACAACAGGAAGTGCCACCAAAATAAAAGCGCAGGACAGGAACAAGCACTGAACACAGAAGAACACCAACACAACAGGAAGTGCCACCAAAATAAGAGCGCAGGACAGGAACAAGCACTGAACACAGAAGAACACCAACACAACAGGAAGTGTCACCAAAATAAGAGCGCAGGACAGGAACAAGCACTGAACACAGAAGAACACCAACACAACAGGAAGTGTCACCAAAATAAGAGCGCAGGACAGGAACAAGAATTGAACACAGAAGAACACCAACACAACAGGAAGTATCACCAAAATAAGAGCGCAGGACAGGAACAAGAATTGAACACAGAAGAACACCAACACAACAGGAAGTGCCACCAAAATAAGAGCGCAGGACAGGAACAAGCAGTGAACACAGAAGAACACCAACACAACAGGAAGTGCCACCAACATAAGAGCGCAGGACAGGAACAAGCAGTGAACACAGAAGAACACCAACACAACAGGAAGTGTCACCAAAATAAGAGCGCAGGACAGGAACAAGCAGTGAACACAGAAGAACACCAACACAACAGGAAGTGTCACCAAAATAAGAGTGCAGGACAGGAACAAGCAGTGAACACAGAAGAACACCAACACAACAGGAAGTGTCACCAAAATAAGAGCGCAGGACAGGAACAAGCAGTGAACACAGAAGAACACCAACACAACAGGAAGTGTCACCAAAATAAGAGTGCAGGACAGGAACAAGCAGTGAACACAGAAGAACACCAACACAACAGGAAGTGTCACCAAAATAAGAGCGCAGGACAGGAACAAGCAGTGAACACAGAATAACACCAACACAACAGGAAGTGTCACCAAAATAAGAGTGCAGGACAGGAACAAGCAGTGAACACAGAAGAACACCAACACAACAGGAAGTGTCACCAAAATAAGAGCGCAGGACAGGAACAAGCAGTGAACACAGAAGAACACCAACACAACAGGAAGTGTCACCAAAATAAGAGTGCAGGACAGGAACAAGCAGTGAACACAGAAGAACACCAACACAACAGGAAGTGTCACCAAAATAAGAGCGCAGGACAGGAACAAGCAGTGAACACAGAAGAACACCAACACAACAGGAAGTGTCACCAAAATAAGAGTGCAGGACAGGAACAAGCAGTGAACACAGAAGAACACCAACACAACAGGAAGTGCCACCAAAATAAGAGCGCAGGACAGGAACAAGCACTAAACACAGAAGAACACCAACAGAACAGGAAGTGCCACCAAAATAAGAGCGCAGGACAGGAACAAGCACTAAACACAGAAGAACACCAACACAACAGGAAGTGTCACCAAAATAAGAGCGCAGGACAGGAACAAGCACTAAACACAGAAGAACACCAACAGAACAGGAAGTGTCACCAAAATAAGAGCACAGGACAGGAACAAGCAGTGAACACAGAAGAACACCAACAGAACAGGAAGTGTCACCAAAATAAGAGCGCAGGACAGAAACAAGCACTAAACACAGAAGAACACCAACAGAACAGGAAGTTTCACCAAAATAAGAGCGCAGGACAGGAACAAGCACTAAACACAGAAGCACACCAACACAACAGGAAGTGTCACCAAAATAAGAGCGCAGGACAGGAACAAGCACTAAACACAGAATAACACCAACACAACAGGAAGTGTCACCAAAATAAGAGCGCAAGACAGGAACAAGCACTAAACACAGAAGAACACCAACACAACAGGAAGTGTCACCAAAATAAGAGCGCAGGACAGGAACAAGCACTGAACACAGAAGAACACCACCACAACAGGAAGTGCCACCAAAATAAGAGCGCAGGACAGGAACAAGCACTGAACACAGAAGAACACCACCACAACAGGAAGTGCCACCAAAATAAGAGCGCAGGACAGGAACAAGCACTGAACACAGAAGAACACCAACACAACAGGAAGTGCCACCAAAATAAGAGCGCAGGACAGGAACAAGCACTGAACACAGAAGAACACCAACACAACAGGAAGTGTCACCAAAATAAGAGCGCAGGACAGGAACAAGCACTGAACACAGAAGAACACCAACACAACAGGAAGTGTCACCAAAATAAGAGCGCAGGACAGGAACAAGAATTGAACACAGAAGAACACCAACACAACAGGAAGTATCACCAAAATAAGAGCGCAGGACAGGAACAAGAATTGAACACAGAAGAACACCAACACAACAGGAAGTGCCACCAAAATAAGAGCGCAGGACAGGAACAAGCAGTGAACACAGAAGAACACCAACACAACAGGAAGTGCCACCAACATAAGAGCGCAGGACAGGAACAAGCAGTGAACACAGAAGAACACCAACACAACAGGAAGTGTCACCAAAATAAGAGCGCAGGACAGGAACAAGCAGTGAACACAGAAGAACACCAACACAACAGGAAGTGCCACCAACATAAGAGCGCAGGACAGGAACAAGCAGTGAACACAGAAGAACACCAACACAACAGGAAGTGTCACCAAAATAAGAGTGCAGGACAGGAACAAGCAGTGAACACAGAAGAACACCAACACAACAGGAAGTGTCACCAAAATAAGAGCGCAGGACAGGAACAAGCAGTGAACACAGAAGAACACCAACACAACAGGAAGTGTCACCAAAATAAGAGTGCAGGACAGGAACAAGCAGTGAACACAGAAGAACACCAACACAACAGGAAGTGTCACCAAAATAAGAGCGCAGGACAGGAACAAGCAGTGAACACAGAATAACACCAACACAACAGGAAGTGTCACCAAAATAAGAGTGCAGGACAGGAACAAGCAGTGAACACAGAAGAACACCAACACAACAGGAAGTGTCACCAAAATAAGAGCGCAGGACAGGAACAAGCAGTGAACACAGAAGAACACCAACACAACAGGAAGTGTCACCAAAATAAGAGTGCAGGACAGGAACAAGCAGTGAACACAGAAGAACACCAACACAACAGGAAGTGTCACCAAAATAAGAGCGCAGGACAGGAACAAGCAGTGAACACAGAAGAACACCAACACAACAGGAAGTGCCACCAAAATAAGAGCGCAGGACAGGAACAAGCACTAAACACAGAAGAACACCAACATAACAGGAAGTGTCACCAAAATAAGAGCGCGGGACAGGAACAAGCACTAAACACAGAAGAACACCAACACAACAGGAAGTGTCACCAAAATAAGAGCGCAAGACAGGAACAAGCACTAAACACAGAAGAACACCAACAGAACAGGAAGTGTCACCAAAATAAGAGCGCAGGACAGGAACAAGCAGTGAACACAGAAGAACACCAACACAACAGGAAGTGTCACCAACATAAGAGCGCAGGACAGGAACAAGCAGTGAACACAGAAGAACACCAACACAACAGGAAGTGCCACCAAAATAAGAGTGCAGGACAGGAACAAGCAGTGAACACAGAAGAACACCAACACAACAGGAAGTGCCACCAAAATAAGAGCGCAGGACAGGAACAAGCAGTGAACACAGAAGAACACCAACACAACAGGAAGTGCCACCAAAATAAGAGCGCAGGACAGGAACAAGCACTAAACACAGAAGAACACCAACAGAACAGGAAGTGCCACCAAAATAAGAGCGCAGGACAGGAACAAGCACTAAACACAGAAGAACACCAACACAACAGGAAGTGTCACCAAAATAAGAGCGCAGGACAGGAACAAGCACTAAACACAGAAGAACACCAACAGAACAGGAAGTGTCACCAAAATAAGAGCACAGGACAGGAACAAGCAGTGAACACAGAAGAACACCAACAGAACAGGAAGTGTCACCAAAATAAGAGCGCAGGACAGAAACAAGCACTAAACACAGAAGAACACCAACAGAACAGGAAGTTTCACCAAAATAAGAGCGCAGGACAGGAACAAGCACTAAACACAGAAGCACACCAACACAACAGGAAGTGTCACCAAAATAAGAGCGCAGGACAGGAACAAGCACTAAACACAGAATAACACCAACACAACAGGAAGTGTCACCAAAATAAGAGCGCAAGACAGGAACAAGCACTAAACACAGAAGAACACCAACACAACAGGAAGTGTCACCAAAATAAGAGCGCAGGACAGGAACAAGCACTGAACACAGAAGAACACCACCACAACAGGAAGTGCCACCAAAATAAGAGCGCAGGACAGGAACAAGCACTGAACACAGAAGAACACCACCACAACAGGAAGTGCCACCAAAATAAGAGCGCAGGACAGGAACAAGCACTGAACACAGAAGAACACCAACACAACAGGAAGTGCCACCAAAATAAGAGCGCAGGACAGGAACAAGCACTGAACACAGAAGAACACCAACACAACAGGAAGTGTCACCAAAATAAGAGCGCAGGACAGGAACAAGCACTGAACACAGAAGAACACCAACACAACAGGAAGTGTCACCAAAATAAGAGCGCAGGACAGGAACAAGAATTGAACACAGAAGAACACCAACACAACAGGAAGTATCACCAAAATAAGAGCGCAGGACAGGAACAAGAATTGAACACAGAAGAACACCAACACAACAGGAAGTGCCACCAAAATAAGAGCGCAGGACAGGAACAAGCAGTGAACACAGAAGAACACCAACACAACAGGAAGTGCCACCAACATAAGAGCGCAGGACAGGAACAAGCAGTGAACACAGAAGAACACCAACACAACAGGAAGTGTCACCAAAATAAGAGCGCAGGACAGGAACAAGCAGTGAACACAGAAGAACACCAACACAACAGGAAGTGCCACCAACATAAGAGCGCAGGACAGGAACAAGCAGTGAACACAGAAGAACACCAACACAACAGGAAGTGTCACCAAAATAAGAGTGCAGGACAGGAACAAGCAGTGAACACAGAAGAACACCAACACAACAGGAAGTGTCACCAAAATAAGAGCGCAGGACAGGAACAAGCAGTGAACACAGAAGAACACCAACACAACAGGAAGTGTCACCAAAATAAGAGTGCAGGACAGGAACAAGCAGTGAACACAGAAGAACACCAACACAACAGGAAGTGTCACCAAAATAAGAGCGCAGGACAGGAACAAGCAGTGAACACAGAATAACACCAACACAACAGGAAGTGTCACCAAAATAAGAGTGCAGGACAGGAACAAGCAGTGAACACAGAAGAACACCAACACAACAGGAAGTGTCACCAAAATAAGAGCGCAGGACAGGAACAAGCAGTGAACACAGAAGAACACCAACACAACAGGAAGTGTCACCAAAATAAGAGTGCAGGACAGGAACAAGCAGTGAACACAGAAGAACACCAACACAACAGGAAGTGTCACCAAAATAAGAGCGCAGGACAGGAACAAGCAGTGAACACAGAAGAACACCAACACAACAGGAAGTGTCACCAAAATAAGAGCGCAGGACAGGAACAAGCAGTGAACACAGAATAACACCAACACAACAGGAAGTGTCACCAAAATAAGAGTGCAGGACAGGAACAAGCAGTGAACACAGAAGAACACCAACACAACAGGAAGTGTCACCAAAATAAGAGCGCAGGACAGGAACAAGCAGTGAACACAGAAGAACACCAACACAACAGGAAGTGTCACCAAAATAAGAGCGCAGGACAGGAACAAGCAGTGAACACAGAAGAACACCAACACAACAGGAAGTGTCACCAAAATAAGAGTGCAGGACAGGAACAAGCAGTGAACACAGAAGAACACCAACACAACAGGAAGTGTCACCAAAATAAGAGCGCAGGACAGGAACAAGCAGTGAACACAGAATAACACCAACACAACAGGAAGTGTCACCAAAATAAGAGTGCAGGACAGGAACAAGCAGTGAACACAGAAGAACACCAACACAACAGGAAGTGTCACCAAAATAAGAGCGCAGGACAGGAACAAGCAGTGAACACAGAAGAACACCAACACAACAGGAAGTGTCACCAAAATAAGAGTGCAGGACAGGAACAAGCAGTGAACACAGAAGAACACCAACACAACAGGAAGTGTCACCAAAATAAGAGCGCAGGACAGGAACAAGCAGTGAACACAGAAGAACACCAACACAACAGGAAGTGTCACCAAAATAAGAGTGCAGGACAGGAACAAGCAGTGAACACAGAAGAACACCAACACAACAGGAAGTGCCACCAAAATAAGAGCGCAGGACAGGAACAAGCACTAAACACAGAAGAACACCAACAGAACAGGAAGTGCCACCAAAATAAGAGCGCAGGACAGGAACAAGCACTAAACACAGAAGAACACCAACACAACAGGAAGTGTCACCAAAATAAGAGCGCAGGACAGGAACAAGCACTAAACACAGAAGAACACCAACAGAACAGGAAGTGTCACCAAAATAAGAGCACAGGACAGGAACAAGCAGTGAACACAGAAGAACACCAACAGAACAGGAAGTGTCACCAAAATAAGAGCGCAGGACAGAAACAAGCACTAAACACAGAAGAACACCAACAGAACAGGAAGTTTCACCAAAATAAGAGCGCAGGACAGGAACAAGCACTAAACACAGAAGCACACCAACACAACAGGAAGTGTCACCAAAATAAGAGCGCAGGACAGGAACAAGCACTAAACACAGAATAACACCAACACAACAGGAAGTGTCACCAAAATAAGAGCGCAAGACAGGAACAAGCACTAAACACAGAAGAACACCAACACAACAGGAAGTGTCACCAAAATAAGAGCGCAGGACAGGAACAAGCACTGAACACAGAAGAACACCACCACAACAGGAAGTGCCACCAAAATAAGAGCGCAGGACAGGAACAAGCACTGAACACAGAAGAACACCACCACAACAGGAAGTGCCACCAAAATAAGAGCGCAGGACAGGAACAAGCACTGAACACAGAAGAACACCAACACAACAGGAAGTGCCACCAAAATAAGAGCGCAGGACAGGAACAAGCACTGAACACAGAAGAACACCAACACAACAGGAAGTGTCACCAAAATAAGAGCGCAGGACAGGAACAAGCACTGAACACAGAAGAACACCAACACAACAGGAAGTGTCACCAAAATAAGAGCGCAGGACAGGAACAAGAATTGAACACAGAAGAACACCAACACAACAGGAAGTATCACCAAAATAAGAGCGCAGGACAGGAACAAGAATTGAACACAGAAGAACACCAACACAACAGGAAGTGCCACCAAAATAAGAGCGCAGGACAGGAACAAGCAGTGAACACAGAAGAACACCAACACAACAGGAAGTGCCACCAACATAAGAGCGCAGGACAGGAACAAGCAGTGAACACAGAAGAACACCAACACAACAGGAAGTGTCACCAAAATAAGAGCGCAGGACAGGAACAAGCAGTGAACACAGAAGAACACCAACACAACAGGAAGTGCCACCAACATAAGAGCGCAGGACAGGAACAAGCAGTGAACACAGAAGAACACCAACACAACAGGAAGTGTCACCAAAATAAGAGTGCAGGACAGGAACAAGCAGTGAACACAGAAGAACACCAACACAACAGGAAGTGTCACCAAAATAAGAGCGCAGGACAGGAACAAGCAGTGAACACAGAAGAACACCAACACAACAGGAAGTGTCACCAAAATAAGAGTGCAGGACAGGAACAAGCAGTGAACACAGAAGAACACCAACACAACAGGAAGTGTCACCAAAATAAGAGCGCAGGACAGGAACAAGCAGTGAACACAGAATAACACCAACACAACAGGAAGTGTCACCAAAATAAGAGTGCAGGACAGGAACAAGCAGTGAACACAGAAGAACACCAACACAACAGGAAGTGTCACCAAAATAAGAGCGCAGGACAGGAACAAGCAGTGAACACAGAAGAACACCAACACAACAGGAAGTGTCACCAAAATAAGAGTGCAGGACAGGAACAAGCAGTGAACACAGAAGAACACCAACACAACAGGAAGTGTCACCAAAATAAGAGCGCAGGACAGGAACAAGCAGTGAACACAGAAGAACACCAACACAACAGGAAGTGTCACCAAAATAAGAGCGCAGGACAGGAACAAGCACTAAACACAGAAGAACACCAACATAACAGGAAGTGTCACCAAAATAAGAGCGCGGGACAGGAACAAGCACTAAACACAGAAGAACACCAACACAACAGGAAGTGTCACCAAAATAAGAGCGCAAGACAGGAACAAGCACTAAACACAGAAGAACACCAACAGAACAGGAAGTGTCACCAAAATAAGAGCGCAGGACAGGAACAAGCAGTGAACACAGAAGAACACCAACACAACAGGAAGTGTCACCAACATAAGAGCGCAGGACAGGAACAAGCAGTGAACACAGAAGAACACCAACACAACAGGAAGTGCCACCAAAATAAGAGTGCAGGACAGGAACAAGCAGTGAACACAGAAGAACACCAACACAACAGGAAGTGCCACCAAAATAAGAGCGCAGGACAGGAACAAGCAGTGAACACAGAAGAACACCAACACAACAGGAAGTGCCACCAAAATAAGAGCGCAGGACAGGAACAAGCACTAAACACAGAAGAACACCAACAGAACAGGAAGTGCCACCAAAATAAGAGCGCAGGACAGGAACAAGCACTAAACACAGAAGAACACCAACACAACAGGAAGTGTCACCAAAATAAGAGCGCAGGACAGGAACAAGCACTAAACACAGAAGAACACCAACAGAACAGGAAGTGTCACCAAAATAAGAGCACAGGACAGGAACAAGCAGTGAACACAGAAGAACACCAACAGAACAGGAAGTGTCACCAAAATAAGAGCGCAGGACAGAAACAAGCACTAAACACAGAAGAACACCAACAGAACAGGAAGTTTCACCAAAATAAGAGTGCAGGACAGGAACAAGCAGTGAACACAGAAGAACACCAACACAACAGGAAGTGTCACCAAAATAAGAGCGCAGGACAGGAACAAGCAGTGAACACAGAAGAACACCAACACAACAGGAAGTGTCACCAAAATAAGAGTGCAGGACAGGAACAAGCAGTGAACACAGAAGAACACCAACACAACAGGAAGTGTCACCAAAATAAGAGCGCAGGACAGGAACAAGCAGTGAACACAGAAGAACACCAACACAACAGGAAGTGTCACCAAAATAAGAGCGCAGGACAGGAACAAGCAGTGAACACAGAATAACACCAACACAACAGGAAGTGTCACCAAAATAAGAGTGCAGGACAGGAACAAGCAGTGAACACAGAAGAACACCAACACAACAGGAAGTGTCACCAAAATAAGAGCGCAGGACAGGAACAAGCAGTGAACACAGAAGAACACCAACACAACAGGAAGTGTCACCAAAATAAGAGTGCAGGACAGGAACAAGCAGTGAACACAGAAGAACACCAACACAACAGGAAGTGTCACCAAAATAAGAGCGCAGGACAGGAACAAGAATTGAACACAGAAGAACACCAACACAACAGGAAGTATCACCAAAATAAGAGCGCAGGACAGGAACAAGAATTGAACACAGAAGAACACCAACACAACAGGAAGTGCCACCAAAATAAGAGCGCAGGACAGGAACAAGCAGTGAACACAGAAGAACACCAACACAACAGGAAGTGCCACCAACATAAGAGCGCAGGACAGGAACAAGCAGTGAACACAGAAGAACACCAACACAACAGGAAGTGTCACCAAAATAAGAGCGCAGGACAGGAACAAGCAGTGAACACAGAAGAACACCAACACAACAGGAAGTGCCACCAACATAAGAGCGCAGGACAGGAACAAGCAGTGAACACAGAAGAACACCAACACAACAGGAAGTGTCACCAAAATAAGAGTGCAGGACAGGAACAAGCAGTGAACACAGAAGAACACCAACACAACAGGAAGTGTCACCAAAATAAGAGCGCAGGACAGGAACAAGCAGTGAACACAGAAGAACACCAACACAACAGGAAGTGTCACCAAAATAAGAGTGCAGGACAGGAACAAGCAGTGAACACAGAAGAACACCAACACAACAGGAAGTGTCACCAAAATAAGAGCGCAGGACAGGAACAAGCAGTGAACACAGAATAACACCAACACAACAGGAAGTGTCACCAAAATAAGAGTGCAGGACAGGAACAAGCAGTGAACACAGAAGAACACCAACACAACAGGAAGTGTCACCAAAATAAGAGCGCAGGACAGGAACAAGCAGTGAACACAGAAGAACACCAACACAACAGGAAGTGTCACCAAAATAAGAGTGCAGGACAGGAACAAGCAGTGAACACAGAAGAACACCAACACAACAGGAAGTGTCACCAAAATAAGAGCGCAGGACAGGAACAAGCAGTGAACACAGAAGAACACCAACACAACAGGAAGTGTCACCAAAATAAGAGCGCAGGACAGGAACAAGCAGTGAACACAGAATAACACCAACACAACAGGAAGTGTCACCAAAATAAGAGTGCAGGACAGGAACAAGCAGTGAACACAGAAGAACACCAACACAACAGGAAGTGTCACCAAAATAAGAGCGCAGGACAGGAACAAGCAGTGAACACAGAAGAACACCAACACAACAGGAAGTGTCACCAAAATAAGAGTGCAGGACAGGAACAAGCAGTGAACACAGAAGAACACCAACACAACAGGAAGTGTCACCAAAATAAGAGCGCAGGACAGGAACAAGCAGTGAACACAGAAGAACACCAACACAACAGGAAGTGTCACCAAAATAAGAGTGCAGGACAGGAACAAGCAGTGAACACAGAAGAACACCAACACAACAGGAAGTGTCACCAAAATAAGAGCGCAGGACAGGAACAAGCAGTGAACACAGAAGAACACCAACACAACAGGAAGTGTCACCAAAATAAGAGTGCAGGACAGGAACAAGCAGTGAACACAGAAGAACACCAACACAACAGGAAGTGCCACCAAAATAAGAGCGCAGGACAGGAACAAGCACTAAACACAGAAGAACACCAACAGAACAGGAAGTGCCACCAAAATAAGAGCGCAGGACAGGAACAAGCACTAAACACAGAAGAACACCAACACAACAGGAAGTGTCACCAAAATAAGAGCGCAGGACAGGAACAAGCACTAAACACAGAAGAACACCAACAGAACAGGAAGTGTCACCAAAATAAGAGCACAGGACAGGAACAAGCAGTGAACACAGAAGAACACCAACAGAACAGGAAGTGTCACCAAAATAAGAGCGCAGGACAGAAACAAGCACTAAACACAGAAGAACACCAACAGAACAGGAAGTTTCACCAAAATAAGAGCGCAGGACAGGAACAAGCACTAAACACAGAAGCACACCAACACAACAGGAAGTGTCACCAAAATAAGAGCGCAGGACAGGAACAAGCACTAAACACAGAATAACACCAACACAACAGGAAGTGTCACCAAAATAAGAGCGCAAGACAGGAACAAGCACTAAACACAGAAGAACACCAACACAACAGGAAGTGTCACCAAAATAAGAGCGCAGGACAGGAACAAGCACTGAACACAGAAGAACACCACCACAACAGGAAGTGCCACCAAAATAAGAGCGCAGGACAGGAACAAGCACTGAACACAGAAGAACACCACCACAACAGGAAGTGCCACCAAAATAAGAGCGCAGGACAGGAACAAGCACTGAACACAGAAGAACACCAACACAACAGGAAGTGCCACCAAAATAAGAGCGCAGGACAGGAACAAGCACTGAACACAGAAGAACACCAACACAACAGGAAGTGTCACCAAAATAAGAGCGCGGGACAGGAACAAGCACTGAACACAGAAGAACACCAACACAACAGGAAGTGTCACCAAAATAAGAGCGCAGGACAGGAACAAGAATTGAACACAGAAGAACACCAACACAACAGGAAGTATCACCAAAATAAGAGCGCAGGACAGGAACAAGAATTGAACACAGAAGAACACCAACACAACAGGAAGTGCCACCAAAATAAGAGCGCAGGACAGGAACAAGCAGTGAACACAGAAGAACACCAACACAACAGGAAGTGCCACCAACATAAGAGCGCAGGACAGGAACAAGCAGTGAACACAGAAGAACACCAACACAACAGGAAGTGTCACCAAAATAAGAGCGCAGGACAGGAACAAGCAGTGAACACAGAAGAACACCAACACAACAGGAAGTGCCACCAACATAAGAGCGCAGGACAGGAACAAGCAGTGAACACAGAAGAACACCAACACAACAGGAAGTGTCACCAAAATAAGAGTGCAGGACAGGAACAAGCAGTGAACACAGAAGAACACCAACACAACAGGAAGTGTCACCAAAATAAGAGCGCAGGACAGGAACAAGCAGTGAACACAGAAGAACACCAACACAACAGGAAGTGTCACCAAAATAAGAGCGCAGGACAGGAACAAGCAGTGAACACAGAAGAACACCAACACAACAGGAAGTGTCACCAAAATAAGAGCGCAGGACAGGAACAAGCAGTGAACACAGAAGAACACCAACACAACAGGAAGTGTCACCAAAATAAGAGTGCAGGACAGGAACAAGCAGTGAACACAGAAGAACACCAACACAACAGGAAGTGTCACCAAAATAAGAGCGCAGGACAGGAACAAGCAGTGAACACAGAAGAACACCAACACAACAGGAAGTGTCACCAAAATAAGAGCGCAGGACAGGAACAAGCACTAAACACAGAAGAACACCAACATAACAGGAAGTGTCACCAAAATAAGAGCGCGGGACAGGAACAAGCACTAAACACAGAAGAACACCAACACAACAGGAAGTGTCACCAAAATAAGAGCGCAAGACAGGAACAAGCACTAAACACAGAAGAACACCAACAGAACAGGAAGTGTCACCAAAATAAGAGCGCAGGACAGGAACAAGCAGTGAACACAGAAGAACACCAACACAACAGGAAGTGTCACCAACATAAGAGCGCAGGACAGGAACAAGCAGTGAACACAGAAGAACACCAACACAACAGGAAGTGCCACCAAAATAAGAGTGCAGGACAGGAACAAGCAGTGAACACAGAAGAACACCAACACAACAGGAAGTGCCACCAAAATAAGAGCGCAGGACAGGAACAAGCAGTGAACACAGAAGAACACCAACACAACAGGAAGTGCCACCAAAATAAGAGCGCAGGACAGGAACAAGCACTAAACACAGAAGAACACCAACAGAACAGGAAGTGCCACCAAAATAAGAGCGCAGGACAGGAACAAGCACTAAACACAGAAGAACACCAACACAACAGGAAGTGTCACCAAAATAAGAGCGCAGGACAGGAACAAGCACTAAACACAGAAGAACACCAACAGAACAGGAAGTGTCACCAAAATAAGAGCACAGGACAGGAACAAGCAGTGAACACAGAAGAACACCAACAGAACAGGAAGTGTCACCAAAATAAGAGCGCAGGACAGAAACAAGCACTAAACACAGAAGAACACCAACAGAACAGGAAGTTTCACCAAAATAAGAGCGCAGGACAGGAACAAGCACTAAACACAGAAGCACACCAACACAACAGGAAGTGTCACCAAAATAAGAGCGCAGGACAGGAACAAGCACTAAACACAGAATAACACCAACACAACAGGAAGTGTCACCAAAATAAGAGCGCAAGACAGGAACAAGCACTAAACACAGAAGAACACCAACACAACAGGAAGTGTCACCAAAATAAGAGCGCAGGACAGGAACAAGCACTGAACACAGAAGAACACCACCACAACAGGAAGTGCCACCAAAATAAGAGCGCAGGACAGGAACAAGCACTGAACACAGAAGAACACCACCACAACAGGAAGTGCCACCAAAATAAGAGCGCAGGACAGGAACAAGCACTGAACACAGAAGAACACCAACACAACAGGAAGTGCCACCAAAATAAGAGCGCAGGACAGGAACAAGCACTGAACACAGAAGAACACCAACACAACAGGAAGTGTCACCAAAATAAGAGCGCAGGACAGGAACAAGCACTGAACACAGAAGAACACCAACACAACAGGAAGTGTCACCAAAATAAGAGCGCAGGACAGGAACAAGAATTGAACACAGAAGAACACCAACACAACAGGAAGTATCACCAAAATAAGAGCGCAGGACAGGAACAAGAATTGAACACAGAAGAACACCAACACAACAGGAAGTGCCACCAAAATAAGAGCGCAGGACAGGAACAAGCAGTGAACACAGAAGAACACCAACACAACAGGAAGTGCCACCAACATAAGAGCGCAGGACAGGAACAAGCAGTGAACACAGAAGAACACCAACACAACAGGAAGTGTCACCAAAATAAGAGCGCAGGACAGGAACAAGCAGTGAACACAGAAGAACACCAACACAACAGGAAGTGCCACCAACATAAGAGCGCAGGACAGGAACAAGCAGTGAACACAGAAGAACACCAACACAACAGGAAGTGTCACCAAAATAAGAGTGCAGGACAGGAACAAGCAGTGAACACAGAAGAACACCAACACAACAGGAAGTGTCACCAAAATAAGAGCGCAGGACAGGAACAAGCAGTGAACACAGAAGAACACCAACACAACAGGAAGTGTCACCAAAATAAGAGTGCAGGACAGGAACAAGCAGTGAACACAGAAGAACACCAACACAACAGGAAGTGTCACCAAAATAAGAGCGCAGGACAGGAACAAGCAGTGAACACAGAATAACACCAACACAACAGGAAGTGTCACCAAAATAAGAGTGCAGGACAGGAACAAGCAGTGAACACAGAAGAACACCAACACAACAGGAAGTGTCACCAAAATAAGAGCGCAGGACAGGAACAAGCAGTGAACACAGAAGAACACCAACACAACAGGAAGTGTCACCAAAATAAGAGTGCAGGACAGGAACAAGCAGTGAACACAGAAGAACACCAACACAACAGGAAGTGTCACCAAAATAAGAGCGCAGGACAGGAACAAGCAGTGAACACAGAAGAACACCAACACAACAGGAAGTGTCACCAAAATAAGAGCGCAGGACAGGAACAAGCAGTGAACACAGAATAACACCAACACAACAGGAAGTGTCACCAAAATAAGAGTGCAGGACAGGAACAAGCAGTGAACACAGAAGAACACCAACACAACAGGAAGTGTCACCAAAATAAGAGCGCAGGACAGGAACAAGCAGTGAACACAGAAGAACACCAACACAACAGGAAGTGTCACCAAAATAAGAGTGCAGGACAGGAACAAGCAGTGAACACAGAAGAACACCAACACAACAGGAAGTGTCACCAAAATAAGAGCGCAGGACAGGAACAAGCAGTGAACACAGAATAACACCAACACAACAGGAAGTGTCACCAAAATAAGAGTGCAGGACAGGAACAAGCAGTGAACACAGAAGAACACCAACACAACAGGAAGTGTCACCAAAATAAGAGCGCAGGACAGGAACAAGCAGTGAACACAGAAGAACACCAACACAACAGGAAGTGTCACCAAAATAAGAGTGCAGGACAGGAACAAGCAGTGAACACAGAAGAACACCAACACAACAGGAAGTGTCACCAAAATAAGAGCGCAGGACAGGAACAAGCAGTGAACACAGAAGAACACCAACACACCCAACATAAAGGCACAAACTGCTGTGACACTTTCTTATTGTGACCAACTTATCTCAAGATGGCAGCTCCTGCACGGCTGCGGCTTCAGAGGCTCATGGTAGTAATAGAACATTCTGGCAAATATTCCGGTAAATTCTGTGAATTTCATGTCTGGCTTCCAGCGTGGACACTCTGTGGTAACATACGACCGCCAGACAATTTTGGATGTGGAGAGATCGGGTCGTTTTGGAGCGAAAGATGCGTAAAAGTTGGACGTCCTCGCTAGCATGGGAATTATACGCCGGCTCCATCCAGCGGCCTTTGAAGCAGCGGAGCCTAGTACCAGTACTAGTACCAGTACTAGTACCAGCGGGGACCATCGACGGAGGCGGTGTGATTGGAAGCAGAAGCGGGGATGCCGAGCGGGGCTAACAACAAAGCTAAAGACTAATCCTCACAGAACGCCACTTCCTTCCATCCTGCTTTCAAATGTCCGCTCCCTGGAGAACAAACTGGACTACCTTAAGCTGGATTTAATTGCAAGACGCAAGATGAGAGACTGCTGCGCCATATTTCTCACAGAAACGTGGCTGAAACCATCCGTTCCGCACAAGGCAGTTAGCATCGAGGGGCTAACTATGTTTCGGTCGGAGAGGAGCAGAACTCTCACTGGTAAATCCCGAGGCGGTGGTGTTTGCATATATATCAACAACAACTGGTGCAATAATGGGAAGATAGACTCATGTCACTGCTCTCCCGATGTAGAAATATTAACTATAAAATGCAGGCCATTTTATTTACCCCGGGAATTCAGTGCTATGGTCTTCACAGCAGTGTACATTCCTCCCAGTGCTAACACCAAAGAAGCTTTGAATGCTTTGTACTGCTCCATCAATGAACTGCAGACTACACATCCAGTGGGAGTTTTCATCGTGGCAGGGGATTTTAATCAAGCTAACATGAAAACTGTGTTCCCTCATTTCCATCAATATGTGAATTTTGCAACCAGGGAGTGGAAGCAAGCTGGACTTGGTGTATAGTAATATTAAACATGCATATAAAGCTGCACCTCGGCTCCTCAGACCATCTATCTGTGATGCTAATTCCTGCATGCAAGCCCCTGCTGATCAGGAAGCAAGCTACAGTGAAGCAGGTGAGGACCTGGCCAGAGGGAGCAATGTCAGCATTACAAGACTGCTTGGAAACCACAGACTGGGACATGTTCAAGACAGCCGCCACCGAAAACCATCACACATGTGTGGAGGAGCATGCAGAGTCTGTGTCCGCATACATTCAGAAGTGCATGGAGGATGTCAGTGTGATCAAGAACATCCCCACACGGGCCAACGACAAATCCTGGATGAACAGTGAGGCTGCCCTTTGTCACCCATTCTGTTCATAACTTTTATGGAAATAATTTCTAGGCACAGTCAAGGCGGTGAG